>NC_057806.1:123027774-123031519 GCF_018294505.1 Triticum aestivum
GGGCTGGAATCATAGTGGACGGCTCAGATGACGCTATTGGGCCTAATTCGGATAGGGCGTAACGGGCCTTGGGTTAGCGGGCTGTAAATGGGCTATATGCGAACAGGCCGTTAATAGGCTTTCCATGGGCCGGCCCGCCAGCTTTTGACCAAGTCAAACGGGCCGGCCCGCCAGCTTTTGACCAAGTCAAACGGGTCGGCCCGCCAGCTTTTGACCAAGTCAAACGGGCCGGCCTTTTCACAGGAATGGGCCACTGTTGGGCCGTGCCACGTGTCGATGTATCATAGGAGCCTATCTGACCCGCTGACGAGCTGACACGTGTTTCATCCGGCCAATAAGAATTTTACACGTGGAAATTTCCCATTGGTCGGGGCTGTTAACGGGTTATCGAATCCAAAACCCGACCCGATAGCTTAACGGTGTTCCGTTACGGTGGGTGCCACGTGTCGGTCACCCTTGACGAAAGGACTTCTGTGACGCGCGATTTATCGTCATGGAAGTGGACACTTTCGTGATGATAATTTTGGTAATGTCATGGAACACTTCTACGACAGCACAGGTATGACTATCTTGATTCTGTCATAAATTTGTCATGGATGTACATGCATGACAAAAAAGCGACCTACTGTGACAAACACGTATCATCACGGAAGTGTATTTTTTTGTAGTGTTCCCAACATCTCTGTACCTCTCAAGCTTGTTGTGGGAGGAGATGTTGGTGAAACTCTCTGGATGATCGAGGTCATCCTCAGAGAATGACTTGGCCTTCTTGAACGGGGCAGTATGGGCCATGTCATAGAGGTCGTATAGCGGTGGCATGTCCTTCTTGTTGTGTTTCGCCTAAAAGAGAGGAACAACATATTAGTTACGGGTTCAACCTAGCATGAAGAATGAAATTGCATGAATCATTAAGGGCTCAAACCACATACCCAGTGATCCCCATACTCAAACAGGTTGGAGATCCCTTGATGGCATGGCACAACATTTGGGCATGCTTATCACTGGCCTTGTTGTGGACGACTAGCCATTCGGGAGAGCACCACTCATCCACCAACGCCTCCCAACAGTCCATCCTATCCACACACACCATCTCGGGGGCACCTAAGTTAGGCAAAGAGAAATTTCAGTGTTACGCCTACGAATGAAATCAAGGAAACTAAGTACAAGGCCTTAAGAATAGGTAATTACCTTCATGTACTTCTCCTTACTCAGATACTTGGCGCGACACTTCTTCTTGGCCCTCCTAATGTTAGTCGAGACGTAGTAGTCTCGAATAGCCTGCACCCTAGCCTCATGCCATAAGTTTTGAAGTAGGCGCTTGCACTCGACTTCGAGAACCCTAGCCGCCTCCGCCTCGTGTTCCTCAGGACACCTGTAGAAGGTCTGCAATCGAACAAGATAACACTGAATAGTACAATCACTAGGTATTGTTGATTTTTAATTCTGTAAAGGAGAAATTACCCAAAATTGCTGCCTCACATTGTAGGCCGCCATCTCGCACAAGACATCGTTGACCCTCTCCTCTGGTAGGGCCGGGGCAGCCACGTACAGCTCATAGCTCAGTGCTAGCTTGGGAGCCTGACGCTCACCGGGCAACATGACCCACCCTGGGAAGTGGCGCTAGCAAAGCACACCAAGTACCTGGTTGGGCCTGCGGACACCATTGCCGTATTTCCAACCCCTGTGGTATGACAAGGCCAACACATTAGATGTTAATTTGAAGAAACATGAAGGACAAAGGTTAAAAAAGAGTAAATGCACTTACTTCTCCTAGTTAGGCTCAATCAACCACCTCTGATCGCGGGTCGCCGGCACGGCTGGGAGCTTCGTACCACCACGCTGGTAGACCTTCTTGCCCCCCTCAACTAGCTCGCCCTTGCTATAATTATCGTCACACTAGGTGTCCTCGCCATCAGCATGGCCACTAGTCTCCGGAGTCACGCCGGACGAAGACTCTGGGACCAGAGTCTCGTGGGATGAAGACTCCGGGCCCGAGTCTCGTGGGACGAAGGCTCGGCGACCCGAGGCTCGTGGACCGAAGTCCGAGACGGGTCCAAGTCTGACAGGGTGGCGGCGAGGAAGGCGCAACAGCCTTCCTACCTCTCATGCCGCCACGTCCACCTCTAGATGCACCCCTCTTCGTCTTCCCCCAACCTCTCCCAGCCGAAGAAGAAGCGCTCGTCGGTGTCGTCATGCTGTCTACCAACGCTCTTCGAAGGTGCTGGGGTGGAATAATAGCACCCCTCCCAGCACACCCCGAGGAAGGAGGCTCGAAGCGCTCTCGACCCGCGCCCACCATCTGTCAACACATGCAATGACAAAGAGTAAACAAAATTAGTACAACATAAACATAATAAAATATTTAAGTGTGTCTTTTCATCATGAACATAATAAAAAATTGAATACCTAATAACATGAACTAATTAATAATATATATTCCCCTTGATACTTGACCCCTCGACCTAGCTAGCACTAACCTAAGCCACCCACTAACCTAAAATTTCTTCTTCTAAAGAAGAAGAAGAAGAAGAAAGAGCTAACCTACAATCTACTTCTTCTACTTCTTCTTTGGAGGATCAAGTGCTCAGGCAGAGGAGGACCATCGTAGTCATGAATCTTATCTTCATCCATTGTGCATCAGAGATGGCATCAATGTTATGAACCCGAATCTCAGTTTTGTCATGTTCAAACCGAGGGAAATGAAAGTGAGATACAAAGTCCATAGCAAAGCATTTGATTTGTTTTCCTTCAGTCATCCATTCCATAATCCATTTTGTGCTATTGGACCGATCTCCGGAGATATACAATGTTGCGTAAAACTGAAGAATAATCTCCTTGTTCCATGGATGCTGGTAGCCTAAGACATGTGTGAGACCAAAGTCTCCGATGTCTTGCATTATTTGATTGAAACAACCAATGTTTTTCATAGCAGCCAAGTCTGGGAACTCATGAGGGAAAATCTTCAAGCTATCATAAAGAATTCATGAATAGTATACTGCATGTTCCTGAGTCCAGAACCAAGGAGATTCAGACGTACTGGGCTTCCTGTAGGGACTCTCTCGAAAGAAAACTGGATGAGTATTTCTGTTGAACAAAGGCCCTTTGACACCAATGCCAATGGAAAATAATGGCAGTCACCCGCGAGGATAACTCTACTTGAGTTCATCTTCAATAGAAAGCACTTCATCACCATAGATGATGGAATCTGAATGATGAGCTGAAGGTGATTTTGCTACAGAAGGATTAACATCTGAGGTTTGTCGTGCAGTGTCGAGTGAGATTCTCAGTGGAGAGGGATTTGTCACTGGTTCAGGTGCTGTCTCAGGCACCAAATCTTTATCAGCAACTGGAGGTTGTTGAGGATTTGCTTCAGGAGTTGCTTGAGTAGCAGAGAGAGGAACCGAATCTTTTGGTGCATCCTGGGCCAGAGATGTTTGATGTTCAGACCGAGGAAGTTCACCTTCTTCAGACAGTTGATGCTGATGTTCTTCTTCTTCTTCCCCCTTCTACTTATTCTACTTTTCTTCTTCTTTTTTATATCTAATATATCTATTATCTCAAACAGAAAAGAAAAAACAGAAGAAGAAAAAAACAGAAATCCTCTTCTTCTTCTTATTATTATTTTTCTTCTTCCTTCTTTTCCTTTTTCCTCTTTTCTTCTCATCTTCTCCTCTTTTTTTCCTTCTCCTCCTCCTCCTCCTCCTCCTCTTCTTCTTCTTCTTCTTATTCTACTTTTCTTCTTCTT
>NC_057806.1:123032084-123047399 GCF_018294505.1 Triticum aestivum
GCGGCTGCGGCGGGGAGGCTCAGGAGGGGGTGGGGAGGCAGGGAGGGGTCAGCGACTTGGCGGGGAGGGGGTGGCGACGGCGCAGGGAGGCTGTGGCGGCTACGGCACGGGGTGGCAGAGGGAGGAAAGAGCAGAAGAGACAGAGAGAGAGGGCGACGACAGGGGCGCAGCCGTTAAGTCAATTTCAAGCTTTGTTGTCCGCCTCTCCTTTGTCGTCTGCTAGCAGACGGCAAAGAAGGGGCCCGTTAGGGTTTGACAGCCAGTGGGCCAAACCCCCTCTTTGTCGTCTGCTAATAGAAGACAAAGCTTCTTTGTCGTCTGTTAGCAGATGGCAAAGAGTTGGCTGATGGCAAAGCGTACCTTTGTCAACCGCTGCCTCTTTGACGTCCGCTTTCTGGTGGCTGATGGCAAAGCCTACCTTTGTTGTCCGCTAGCAGATGGCAAAGAGTGGGCAGACGGCAAATCTGCTGATTCGAGTAGTGCTAGTACCCCATCTAGTGGATGATGGTGTGTCCACATTACAATATGCTGACGAGACAATAATTTTCATGGAACATGATATGGCGAAGGCTAGAAATATGAAGCTAGTCATCTGCCTCTTCGAGCAATTGTCGGGATAGAAGATCACTTTTAATAAAAATTAATTGTTCTGTTTTGGGAGAGCCAAAGAAGAACAAGATTCTTGCAGACAGTTGTTTGGGTGTGAATTGGGTTCCCTACCATTTATGTATTTAGGTATACCAATTCATCATCGCAAGTTATCTAATAAGGAATGAAAATGCATTGAAGATCAATTTGAAGAAAACTAAGCTGCTGGAAGGGTAAGCTAATGTCTTATGGTGGAAGGCTTGTTCTGATCGACTCGGTGTTGACAAGCATGCCAATCTTTCTACTGTCTTTCTTTGAAGTGCCTATAGGGGTACGGAAAGGCCAACATTTCCGTGCCCGCCGCCATCATCGAGTAGAAGTAGAACATGGGAGCCGCTGCCGCTTGGGTCCAATGAAGACCACTGTCGAGAAGACGACGACATACATAGACGATGTCTTGCCCTCTCGTCGGCCACCATCATCCCCTTATGCAAAAACCAATTTTGGTTCGTGCAGCATAGGGACCCTTCCCCTCCAGCTGAAGCATCAGTCGGCGGTTCCACTCCGATGAGCTATGGGAAAGCGAGCCGCCCTTTGCGCTGAAGCATATACCTCCGGGGCACACCTATGCCGAACATGGGGACGACAATGGAGATCTGCCGCGGCCGGCTATAGACTAGTTTTATGTTAGTCTGGTATCTTTTTAGGTAAAAATATGTTTAAAATGTAACTGTTTTCGTCTGGTTTGTATGAAATTCGTCATGTTTATATGAAATCTGGTTGTGTTTGCATGAATTACATCCGGTTGATCATCAAGTGTTTCAAATGTATATGGGAAATGTTGGATGTCAGCCTCCCACATCCTTGTCGCGGACTGGTCCCCATGTTGGTGGACGGATGCGGGAGGAAATTTATGGGTTACCATTGGAGATGCCCTAAACTATAGTTAGCTAGCTACCTCTGCTGCCTTAGGAGAGAGGAGAAGAATAGTTGGGTGACAAACCATGTGATTTACCCTCGATCATATTCCAACCTCGGACGGCACGATACGTGTTGAACATAAGTTATCCATGCACATGTATAGTACGCCTTGTGCATTTTGTACTGCCGCGCCTCCTCTATCCCCCGTATATTTGTACTTCTTGGGAGACAAGTAGAAGCCGCCCCCTATACCTATATATGTGCCATGCACATGACCAATCAATTATTGATGCATGCAATCTCTACTTTCCCATCTAACATGGCATCAGTTTAGCAAGAGATCCTCTCCTCGCTTTCGCCCCACTCCTGCCGCGGTCGCACCCTACCGCTGCCGCATCCCTCCCACACCTGCAAATCGCTCCTCTCTTTCTCTCGTCGATGCCTTCCCTCCCCTCTGCCCTAAACCCTAGCCACATCCGCCATCTAACCTACCCGCCACCACCACCTAGTTGATCGCTGCTGCCATGGACTCCCCCGTGTCCTCCCTTTCCGATGGTTCCAACCCATTCGCTAGGCCCGAGCCTCCAACCATTGTCGATGTCTATGACCACAACATCAACGAACATTTTCCCATCTATCTTGATCAATCGAGCTCCTCCTACTACGTGTGGAAGACCTACTTCAACCTTGTCTTCCGCGAGTACTACCTCGCCAAGCACATCGACGGCTCTGTCGACAGCGCGGTCATGAAGGGTGACCCAGAGTGGTCCACCATTGAGGCCACGCTCATCCGGTGGTTCTACCTCACCATCTCGAAGGACATCTTCCACACGATTGGCACCGAGGACGACGACGTTTGCACCATGTGGAACAAGATCAACGCGCTCTTCACCGGTAACAAATTTCAGCTCCTTGTTTTCTTGCAGCAAGATTTCTTCGGGTGCCATCAAGATGATGTCAGGACCCCGATTCCAAGTCACATCGATCTAGCTGGTAACACCTCATATCACATTGCGGCCTCACGCACAGTATCCCCACGGGTGTCGCCTTACCATGGCCCGGGACCGTTTGCGCCTTTTGGCTCATGTATATGATAGTGTCGCTAGCATCCATATGACAGAGAACCCAGGCCGACATGGCTAGTCGTGAACCCAAAGCGGCACAGACCTATGGAGACAGGCATACATGAACCACATCGAGCATGTCGGTCATCAGCGAGTGAATCCGGGCTGTAGCACTGGGCTAACAGGACTCCGGGGAACCCGGGCTGTAGCAGGATAGGCGGGACTCCGGAAGTCACCGCGTGACATTTCCCCGAAGGGACAGACATAGGAACGAAGTGAAACACATGCCGGCCAGTCAAGTGTCCTAAGCAGTAGTGCTGGGCTAGCAGGACTCCGGTGAACCGGGCTGTAGTGGACTACTATGGCTCAAGGAGCACTAGACTACATTTCCCCATAAGAGAGGCTGCCAAGGATAAACAACTAGATTGTCGGATCCCACACATACCAAGAATTTCAATCATACACACAATATGCTCGATATGTGCAAATACAACATGGCATCACAACAAAACTCTACAACACAAGTACTTTATTTAAAGGGCTCCAGAGAGCCATACATAACATGTTCATACAGGTAGGGGTCACATGACCCGACACTCAAGTCATACAAGCATACAAGCACATGCGGAAGCAAATAGTCTGAGTATGGACACTAGAAAGAAAGAAGGCTTCTCGGAGCCTGTCTATCTACATAGGGCCCTCCATGGCCAGGATCACCACCTGGGTGGCAAGTCACTCATCGACATCGAGATCTACATAAAACCCATCGGAGGGGGCAGTGTTGTTGTCTGAAAACGGTAATTAAGCAAACATGAGTACAAAGGTACTCAGCAAGTCTTACATCAGAACCTACTATACATGCTCATTCTCAAGAAGGTGGTGGAGTTATTGCAGCAAGCCAGCTTTGACTCTTGGCTAAGCTATCCTACGGGACACCACAGGTCAAATAGTTTTCGCACACGAGTCCACTAATCACCAACACAATACTCCACCGGAGATCCTCCCTCGTCATCCTACGAGAGAGCCATCCTCGGTACTCACACTTATCTTGAGTCTTTTAGTAGTATCCATTAACTTGTCTATGAACTGTATAGGAAACCAAGTAGTCCTTTACCACGGACGCGGCTATTCGAATAGATGATGTTAACCCTGCAGGGGTGTACTTATTCATACACGCTCTCACCACTTACCGTCATTTACACGACATGTACTCGGCAACCTTCAAGCGGAAGCCCAATGAGGGTGTCGGCCACGGCCTACCTAAACACTCAAGTCTCTAGTCCAGGTTTATCGCCTATCCAGGTTCCATCCGCAGGGAGTCCGACCGAGGTTTCCACATATGGCCCCGAACGATGTGAACAGGGTTCCCGAGACACCAAACGGGTGACTCAGTACACCGTGCCACGGTGTATCTACCGCAACATAGCCCACCCCTAGGGTCAGCGCTACGCACGGCCGCCAACATGTAACCTACAAACACCAGAAACTAATTGCAACTCCTGGAAAAAGTACTAGGGTGATTAAGAAGCCGAGAGGGTCCATTGGTTTCGGGCCCAATGTATGGTAGTAACTGAATCTTAAATCACACATACAGATCTCAGTTCTTATGGACGGCCTCAATGAAACAACCCACCATGTACTCCTACATGGCCTCTCATCGATACCTTTACCAAATCATGTTCAACACATTCCTCACATTACCGACATAATCATTTCACTATAGCCCATCACCCAGATGAACCAGACCTGACACAACTCTAAGCATAGCCGGCATAGCAAGGTAGGAAACACATACATGGCTCAATCAACTCCTACACATGCTAGTAGGTTTCATCTAGTTACTGTGGCAATGACAGGTCATGCAGAGGATTAGGGTTCAACTACCGTAGCACACAGCAGTTTGAAACGATGTTGTCTTAATGCAGTAAATGAGAGCAGAGGCGAGAACATGGGATTGTATCGATATGATCAATGGGGCTGCTTGCCTGATGGAGTGGTAGTAGGGTAATGCCCTTCAGTTGGATACTCGGAGATATCCTCGGAGGCAGGACCTACCATGAAGGACACACATAACATAATCAACACATGACAATATGCAACAATATGATGCATGCTATGACATGGCAAAATGATGTGTCCTACCTAATGCAATGTGAAACAAGTTGAAATGGGTCCATTTGAATCAAAGATTCAAATGAGGGTTAAAGTTCTTATGCATAATGAGTGTGTTAGCTTGGTTCACCTAAACAGCAATGTTGAAGTGGTTTGTCATGCATGAAACCATTACAGATGGATAGATTGAATTTTTCTGATCACTTTTCATATATAATTTGTTTGATTTGGAGCTATGGTTGATTTTCTATGATTTTTAGAAGTTTAGGCTATTTTCTGAAATTTCCTATATAAAAATAAATCCGGAAAATGAATAATTGCGTCAGCACTGCGTCACTGTGACGTCAGCGAGTCAAAGGTGCCAGGGCTAGTCAAACCTGACTGATGGGCCCCGTCTGTCAGTGTCTCAGCTAACTAACAGAATTAAGTTAGTACTAACTAACTGTCAGTGGGGCCTGGGCCCACATGTCAGTGACCTAAACTACCTAAAATTAGTTAGCACTAATCCTAAACTAATTAATAGTCCGGCCCCACCTGTCATAGGCTCAGGGGGCAAGTCAACCTGGCCCACCCAATCAAGTCCACGGGTCAAACCCGCCAGCGTTTAGCCACCGGCGAGGCCAGACGCGGCGGAGGGGCTCGGGTTTGCGTCTCCGGCAACCAAATCGACGGTGGAGAGCAGCTACATGACGCGGGGAGCGAGCCGCATCGAGTGGTGGCAGTGGGTGGAGCTAGGGTGGCCGGAAATGTCGCCGGCGACAACCTTGGCGGCCGCCGGAGTTCGGGCGAGGTCGAAACCGAGGCTGCGGGGCACGGCGAGGCGCGTGGAAAGGTGCTACAGGCTGCTTGGGCTGCGACGAATGCGATGGCGTGCTCGGAGTCGAGCCAGCGTGGCTGTGGCCACGACGGCGACGTGCAGAGGCGGCGCCGCGTGCGGGCGAGCTCGGTGTGGTCGCTGTGGTGCACAAGAAGGCAAGCGGGGACGATGGGGAGGTGCAGCAGCTCACGTCGGTGACGTAGGAGTAGACGACGCGGTCGGGGACGAGCTGATGCGGCGGCGACGGTGATGGGGACCTGCGGCGGTGCTCGGTGGAGTCGAGCTCGAAGAAGACGAAGCAGGGTGCGCAAGCACTCGGGGCTCAGGCTGCTCGACGGAGAGGACGATGGCGGAGCTCGTGGACACGGCGGGGCGGTGCGAGGACGACGGTGGACGTGAGAACTACGGTGGCGTGGCTACGGCAGCGTCGGCCATGGCTTCGGGGGAGCGAGGGAGAGAGCAGGGGGAGGAATGAGGTGTCCAGGGGGTCGGGCGGCGCCACGGAGGCGTTTCGAGGCATCGCGCTGGCGCGGGCGACGGCAGGCAGGCAGAGAGGTGGCGTGGCGAGCTCCTGTGCTCGCCGTCGAGCATCTGCTCGCCTCGCTGGCTAGGCGAAGCAGCTGCGTGGAGCGGCTGCTGGGCCGGGCCGGCTGGTGGGCTTCCAGGTAAGTCTCTGGTCCTTTTTGTTTTCTCTTTTATTTATTTCCTGCTCTGTGTATTGAAATAGAATAAATACTATTTCATTTCCAAAACCTCTGGAAATATTCAGAGGCACATTTGAGAATATTCTCAACTGCTTAAAAATGCTCCCAAGATTATTTGAGCACTTTAAAATATTTATAGCATTTAAAATGCCCAAATTCAAATACTTATGGCTTGTTCAAAAATCTAGAATGGCTCCATAAATTGCAAGACCATTTTTGGCAGAGGTTTTAGTCAAGACCAAAAATGGTGGGCTTTTATGAAGGGCATTTTGGGTTCATTGAAATTCCAATTGTTGGAAATTAGGATTTTCAGGGGGTGTTGGGGTTGATTAGGCCCCATTTCAAGTTTAAAAGAAATTTAAACATGATTCGCATGTTCATCCAATCCTAATGCATGACTAAAAGCAGGGATGTGACAACTCACCCCCACTCAAAAGAATTGCGTCCCGAGATTCAGGATCTGTTGGGAACAAGGTGGGGTACTCGAGTCGAAGACGATCCTCCCGTTCCCAAGTGGCTTCCTTTTCGGAATGGTGTGACCATCGAACCTTGAGAAACTTTATGTTATGGCGTCGAGTGGTACGCTCAGCTTGATCAAGGATACGAACGGGATATTCCCGATATGAGAGGTTATCTTGTAGATCAAGCGTTTCGTGGTCCACTCCACGGATAGGATCCGTGAAGCAACGCCTGAGTTGAGAAATGTGGAAGACGTCGTGAACTCTGGAAAGATGCGGAGGTAGTTCCAATTGGTGGGCAACTTCTCCTCGTTTGGCAAGAATGCGAAAGGGTCCAATGTAACGAGGAGCCAATTTGCCTTTGATACCGAAGCGATGGGTTCCCTTTAATGGAGTAACCCAAAGGTAAGCCTTCTCGCCGACCTCGTAAGACATGAGCTTATGTTTACGACCATATTGGCTCTTTTGACGAGATTGGGCTGTTTTCAATTTCTCACGAATAACGCGAACCTGCTCTTCTGCTTCCTGAATCATATCTGGGCCAAAGAGTTGTCTTTCCCCGGTTTCTTACCAGTTAAGAGGTGTTCGACATTTTCGTCCATAGAGAACTTCGAAAGGAGCTTTGCCCAAGCTAGCTTGATAACTATTGTTATAAGCAAACTCCGCGAATGGAAGGCATTTCTCCCAACCCATTCCGAATGAGATGACAGAAGCTCGGAGCATACCTTCCAGAATTTGATTGACTCACTCTACTTGACCACTTGATTGAGGATGGAAGGCGGTGCTAAAAGAGAGACGAGTTCCCATAGCACTTTGGAAACTTTCCCAAAATCGAGAGGTGAAGAGACTCCCATGGTCTGAGTTAATTTCCAATGGGACACCATGAAGAGACACTATTTGGGAGATGTATAAATCAGCTAGCTGGCTAGCGGTGATACTCCCATGAACAGGTAGGAAATGGGCTACTTTGGAAAGATAGACGATCACGACGAAGATAGCATTATTCCCTCTCTTGGTCCTGGGAAACCCAGTAATGAAATCCATACTGATTTTATCCCATTTCCACTCAGGAATAGCCGAAGGTTGAAGGGTGCTAGAAGGCCATTGATGCTCTGCTTTAAGACAATGACAGACGTCGCAACTAGCAATGTATTGAGCAATTTCTCTCTTCATCCTAGTCCACCAAAACCTCTGGCGTAGGTCTTGATACATCCTAGTACTACCGGGATGAATGATGAGAGGGGATTCATGAGCTTCCTTAAGGATCAGCCGCCTTAGGTTTCGTGTCTTGGGAACCACTAGGCGGTTTCCAAAGTATACAACACCTTGATAATCAACGGAGAAACAATTCGCGACTCCTTTCTTAATGTTTCTCTTAATATGGGAGATTCCCGGATCTACCTTCTGTGCCTTGATGATCTGATCCGTAAGGGTAGGTTTTGCCACCACGGTGGATAGGAATCCTCGAGGAACAATGTGAAGATTAAGCTTATGAAATTCCTCATGGAGAAGTGGTTGACTTTGTTGTAACATCAGGTTGTTACAATAGGATTTACGACTTAGTGCGTCAGCCATGACGTTGGCTTTGCCCGGGGTGTAAGTTATTCCTAAGTCGTAATCCAAGATCAACTCGATCCAATGTCTTTGCCTGAGATTCAAATCCGGTTGGGTGAAGATATATTTCAAACTTTGGTGATCGGTGAAGATCTCGCAACGATTACCGAGGAGGTAATGTCGCCAAGTTTTAAGTGCATGGACTACAGTTGCAAGCTCTAGATCATGTGTGGGATAATTTTTCCTCATGTGGGTGTAATTGCAGTGAAGCATAGGCAATTACCTGACGATCTTGCATGAGTATGCAACCTAGTCCTTGTCGCGAGGTGTCGCAATAGATAATAAAGTCCTTGGAGAAATCTGGTGGTACCAGTACGGGAGCAGATGTCAGGCGTATTTTCAGTTCCTGAAAGCTGAACTCGCACTATGGAGTCCACTCGAACTTTTTATCTTTCTTGAGGAGTTCAGTTAGAGGTTTAGCAACCTTGGAAAAATTCTCGACGAAGCGGCGGCAATAGCTCGCTAAGCCAAGGAAGCTCCAAACTTGCTTGACCGTCTCAGGTGGAGTCCAATCAAGGATGGCTTGAACTCGCTCGGGATTGACAGCAATACCCTTACCAGAGATTACATGGCCTAGATAGGTCACTTCTGGCAACCAAAATTCACACTTGGAGAATTTGGCATAAAGGCGATGCTCTCGAAGTTTCGTCAATACCAGCCTTAGATGTTCGGCATGTTCCTCTTCATTCTTGGAGTAGATGAGTATATCATCGAGGTATACCATGACGAATTTATCCAAATAGTCCATGAAGACTGAGTTCATTAATCGAGAGAAAGTGGCTGGGGCATTGGTTAAACCGAAGGACATAATGGTGTACTCGTATTGGCCATAACGAGTAATGAAGGCCATTTTGGGAATGTCCCCGTTTATGATTTTTATTTGATGGTAGCCCAACCTCAAATCCATCTTGGAAAAGACTGAGGATCCAGCGAGCTGATCATACAGATCGTTGATCCTGGGAAGCGGATACTTGTTCTTGCTAGTGACCAAGTTGACAGGTCGGTAATCTACAACCATCCGATCCGTTCCATCCTTCTTCTTAACGAAGAGGACGGGGCAAGCCCAAGGGGAGGAACTAGGACGGATGAAACCCTTTTTCAAGGACTCATCGAGTTGGTTCTTAAGCTCGGCTAGTTCTAAGGGTGCCATCTTATAGGGTCTCCTAGAAATTGAGACGGTTCCTGGAACAAGGTCTATCACAAACTCGACATCCCTGTCAGGTGGAACACCTGGCAGTTCTTCTGGAAAGACATCCGGAAAGTCTCGGACTACCGGAATATCTTGAAGGTATGGAAGGGGGTTGGCATTTAGAGAGTAAAGCTGGCGCTTGGCCACTCGAGTTAAGACATTGACTGTCTAGCTCGATGGGTGAGTAGTTGAACGGTTCTAGTAGCACAATCAATCTTAGCATAATGAGCTGACATCCAGTCCATACCCAAGATGATGTTTATGTCCGAGGACTTAAGAGCTATTAAGGATGCAAGGAAGACAAGTCTATCGACAAGAATTTCATTCCCATGGCTTACTCTAGAAGTTTGCCATTTGGAACCCGGAGTTTGAATTACCATGGAAGTGGGCATGTCATAGAATGTTGTGTTATGCAATCGAGCATAGCTCTCAGATATGAATGAATGAGATGCTTCAGTATCGAAAAGAACAGATGCTGGATGGCAATTAACAAGGAGCGTACCAAGGACGACGTTAGGATCCTCATGAGCCTCCTCAATTGAGACATAGTTGACATGGCCACGTGCAGTGGTGACCGGCTTGGCGTAGAATGTCTTTCCGCTGGCTTACCACGGCCAACGGACTTTCCAGACTGATTGGGGTTGTTGTTCTGGGGACACTCTCGACTATAGTGACCCGACTCTCCACACTTGAAACATGTCACAACATTGGGGCGTGGAGCAGCATTAGCAGCGGGGCCACCATAGGGCTTGGACGGTGCAAACTGCTGGTTGGGACGAGGCGCCTCAAAGGATGGCCTCGGAATGAACCTGGGTGGCAGTGCCATGCTTGGAATCCACACCCGGCGCTTCTGAGATCCCGAGCCGGATGAAGAACCAAAATCACGAGAGTTCTTGCATGAAGCGTCATAGTCAGACTGGCCTGTCTCAGCACTGATGGCTTTATTGACCAACTTCTGAAAGGAGGTGCACTCGTGCAGACGAAGATCGCGGCGAAGCTCAGGGCTAAGTCCCTTGCGGAACCTTGCCTGCTTCTTAGCGTCGGTGGATACCTCTTCAGGAGCATATCGTGCCAGATTCCCAAATTCACGACTATATGCATCCACAGTCAGTCTTCCTTGGGTGAAATTGCAGAACTCTTCCCTCTTGCGATCTATGAGACCTTCCGGGATGTGATGCTCACGGAAAGCCTCACTGAATTCAGCCCAAGTAGCGATTTGGCCGACCGGGCTCATAGCTTCAAAGTTTTCCCACCAAAGGCTAGCAGGGCCTTCGAGGTGATAGGCAGCATAGGTAACCTTATCAGCTTCGGCTACGTTGGCAGAACATAGCTTGTGTGTGATGCTGCGGAGCCAGTCATCCGCGTTGAGGGTCTCGACGAAATGATTGAACTTTGGTGGGTACAACTTGATGAAATCATTGATTGACACCAAGTCATTTCGCTGATGGCATGCAGTGTTCTGCTCAATCTGCTCCAGCAAGCGGTTAGTCTCACGGTTGTTTCTTTCCGCCTCCAGCATAACTTCGGCCAGAGAAGGCGGGTGAGGAAGATTTTCACCCCTAGCTGCACTGGCTTCCCCCTGCTCCGGGGCAGCAGGGTTGCTGCGGGTGTTGACCATCCTAGGAGAAAACAAGACAACGGTTTAGATAAGGATGGCACAAACTTAGCAAGGAAGTGTAGGATGTAATGGATAACATGGAATGCTAAGATGTTCATTGCACGACATGGTAATATAGAAACTGCCATATATATACCATTGGTCATACACACCGTACATAGTTTAGTACAAGCCCATGTTGAAGTACAACTACGGTGAAAGACATTACTGTTGGGGAACGTAGTAATTTCAAAAAAAATCCTACGCACACGCAAGATCATGGTGATGCACAGCAACGAGAGGGGAGAGTGTTGTCTACGTACCCTCGTAGACCGGAAGCGGAAGCATTATAACAACGCGGTTGATGTAGTCCTACGTCTTCACGGCCCGACCAATCAAGCACCGAAACTATGGCACCTCCGAGTTTTTGCACACGTTCAGCTCGATGACGATCCCCGGACTCCGATCCAGCAAAGTGTCGGGGATGAGTTTCGTCAGCACGACGGCGTGGTGACGATCTTGATGTTCTACCGTTGTAGGGCTTCGCCTAAGCACCGCTACAATATTATCGAGGATTGTGGTGGAGGGGGGCACCGCACACGGCTAAGAGATCAATGATAAATTGTTGTGTCTCTAGGGTGCCCCCTGCCCCCGTATATAAAGGAGTGGAGGAGGGGGCCGACCAAGGAGGGTGGCGCACCCAAGGGGGGGAGTCCAACTCCCACCGGGAGTAGGACCCCCCCTTTTTTCTATTAGGAGTAGGGGAGGGGAGGAAGAGGAAGGAGGGAGGAAGGAAAGGCCCCCCCCCCACCCTCCCAATTCGGATTGGGCTTGGGGGGGTGCCCCCTCCCTTGATCCTTTCCCCTCCTTTCCATTAAGGCCCAATAAGGCCCATATACCTCCCGGGGGGTTCTGATAACCTCTCGGTGATCCGGTATTGTCCCAATCTTACCCGAAACCTTTCTGGTGTCCAAATATAGTTGTCCAATATATCGATCTTTATGTCTCGACCATTTCGAGACTCCTCGTCAAGTCCGTGATCACACCCGGGACTCCGAACAACCTTCGGTACATCAAAATATATAAACTCATAATGAAACTGTCATCATAAAGTTAAGCGTGCGGACCCTACGGGTTCGAGAACAATGTAGACATGACCGAGACACGTCTCCGGTCAATAACCAATAGCGGAACTTGGATGCTCATATTGGCTCCTACATATTCTACGAAGATCTTTATCGGTCAAACCGCATAACAACATACGTTGTTCCCTTTGTTATCGGTATGTTACTTGCCCGAGATTCGATCGTCGGTATCTCAATACCTAGTTCAATCTCGTTACCGGCAAGTCTCTTTATTTGTTCCGTAATACATCATCTTGCAACTAACTTATTAGTTGCATTGCTTGGAAGGCTTAAGTGATGTGTATTATCGAGAGGGCCCAGAGATACCTCTCCGACAATCGGAGCGACA
This sequence comes from Triticum aestivum, assembly GCF_018294505.1. Classification (NCBI taxonomy): domain Eukaryota; kingdom Viridiplantae; phylum Streptophyta; class Magnoliopsida; order Poales; family Poaceae; genus Triticum; species Triticum aestivum. The sequence continues at coordinate 123,044,622 of NC_057806.1, forward strand.
AATCCTAATCTCGAAATACTCCAACCCAACATGTACCTTTGGAGACACCTGTAGAGCACCTTTATAATCACCCAGTTATGTTGTGACATTTGGTAGCACACAAAGTGTTCCTCCGGTAAACGGGAGTTGCATAATCTCATAGTCATAGGAACATGTATAAGTCATGAAGAAAGCCATAGCAACATACTAAACGATCGGGTGCTAAGCTAATGGAATGGGTCATGTCAATCACATCATTCTCCTAATGATGTGATCCCGTTAATCAAATGACAACTCATGTCTATGGTTAGGAAACAAAACCATCTTCGATTAACGAGCTAGTCAAGTAGAGGCATCTAGTGACACTTTGTTTGTCTATGTATTCACATAAGTATTACGTTTCCGGTTAATACAATTCTAGCATGAATAATAAACATTTATCATGATATAAGGAAATAAATAATAACTTTATTATTGCCTCTATGGCATATTTCCTTCAGTCTCCCACTTGCACTAGAGTCAATAATCTAGATTACACAGTAATGATTCTAACACCCAGGGAGCCTTAGTGCTGATCATGTTTTGCTCGTGGAAGAGGCTTAGTCAATGGGTCTGCTACATTCAGATCCGTATGTATCTTGCAAATCTCTATGTCTCCCACCTGGACTAGATCCCGGATGGAATTGAAGCGTCTCTTGATGTGCTTGGTTCTCTTGTGAAATCTGGATTCCTTTGCCAAGGCAATTGCACCAGTATTGTCACAAAATATTTTCATTGGACCCGATGCACTAGGTATGACACCTAGATCGGATATGAACTCCTTCATCCAGACTCCTTCGTTTGCTGCTTCCGAAGCAGCTATGTACTCCACTTCACATGTAGATCCCACCACGACGCTTTGTTTAGAACTGCACCAACTGACAGCTCCACCGTTTAATGTAAATATGTATCCGATTTGCGATTTAGAATCGTCCGGATCAGTGTCAAAGCTTGCATCAACGTAACCATTTACGATGAGCTCTTTGTCACCTCCATATACGAGAAACATATCCTTAGTCCTTTTCAGGTATTTCAGGATGTTCTTGACCACTGTCTAGTGATCCACTCCTGGATTACTTTGGTACCTCCCTGCTAAACTTATAGCAAGGCACACATCAGGTCTGGTACACAGCATTGCATACATGATAGAGCCTATGGCTGAAGCATAGGGAACATGTTTCATTTTCTCTCTATCTTCTGCAGTGGTCGGGCATTGAGTCTTACTCAACTTCACACCTTGTAACACAGGCAAGAATCATTTCTTTGCTTGATCCATTTTGAACTTCTTCAAAACTTTGTCAAGGTATGTGCTTTGTGAAAGTCCAATTAAGCGTCTTGATCTATCTCTATAGATCTTAATGCCCAATATGTAAGGAGCTTCACCGAGGTCTTTCATTGAAAAACTCTTATTCAAGTATCCCTTTATGCTATCCAGAAATTCTATATCATTTCCGATTAGCAATATGTCATCCACATATAATATCAGAAATGCTACAGAGCTCCCACTCACTTTCTTGTAAATACAGGCTTCTCCAAAAGTCTGTACAAAAACAAATGCTTTGATCACACTATCAAAGCGTTTATTCCAACTCCGAGATGCTTGCACCAGTCCATAAATGGATCGCTGGAGCTTGCACACTTTGTTAGCTCCTTTTGGACCGACAAAACCTTTCGGCTGCATCATATACAACTCTTCTTCCAGAAATCCATTCAGGAATGCAGTTTTGACATCCATCTGCCAAATTTCATAATCATAAAATGCGGCAATTGCTAACATGAATCAGACAGGCTTAAGCATCGCTACGGGTGAAAAGGTCTCATCATAGTCAATTCCTTGAACTTGTCAAAAACCTTTTGCGACAAGTCGAGCTTTGTAGACAATAACATTACCGTCAGCGTCAGTCTTCTTCTTGAAGATCCATTTATTTTCAATTGCTTGCCGATCATTGGGCAAGTCAACCAAAGTCGACACTTTGTTCTCATACATGGATCCCATCTCAGATTTCATGGCTTCAAGCCATTTTGCAGAATCTGGGCTCACCATTGCTTCTTCATAGTTCGTAGGTTCATCATGATCTAGTAGCATGTAACACCCCGGATATGATTTTCCCAATATGTACTCCAACTCTTGCCATTTCCGGCCTTAAGTTATTTTATTTTCTCGGGTTTGGGTTTTTGTCTCCGTGTGTTGTTATCGTTGTCATGCATCTCATATCATGTCATCATGTGCATTACATTTGCATAAGTGTTCGTCTCATGCATTCGAGCATTTTCCTCGTTGTCCGTTTTGCATTCCGGCGCTCCGCTCTCCTCTGATGGTCATTTCAACTTTTCTTTCGCGTGTGGGGATTAAACATTTCTGGATTGGACCGAGACTTGCCAAGCGGCCTTGGTTTACTACCAGTAGACCGCCTGCCAAGTTTCGTACCATTTGGACTTCGTTTGATGCTCCAACGGTTAACCGAGGGACCGAAAAGGCCTCGTGTGTGTTGCAGCCCAACACCCCTCCAAGTTGGCCCAAAACCCACCAAAACCCTCTCCATCATCTAGAGCGTTCGATCACGATCACGTGGTGAAAACCGCACCTCATTTGGACACCCCTAGCTCCCTCTACCTCTATATAAAGGCCACCCTCTCGAAATTCTGGATCTCCCCCGTCCAAACCCTAAAAAATCGTCTTCGCCGCCACCGGACACGTCCGGACAGCGCCGGACGCGTCCGCCCGCCGCCGCCGACCAACAAGCCATCGCCACATGGCGC
>NC_057806.1:123648069-123840565 GCF_018294505.1 Triticum aestivum
AAACCACTCGTCTTCACTTTCGTCGGCGGCGGTGGAGCTGTCCGGAAGGAGAGTCCTTCCCTTCTTGGACCCTCCGGCCTCCCCGATCGGGGCGGCCTTCCTTTTCTTGTCTCCCCCAGTCGGTGGGGGAGCCTCTTCTTCCTCTTCCTCGTCTTCGGGGGAAGAGTGGGCCACAGAGTCATCAGACGGTGAGTCCGACGACGCCTGGCGTCGGGAACTCTTTAGAGCTCCCTTGGCCTTCTTGGTCTTTTCCGGCAGCTTATAAGGGGCCGGAGTCAACATCTTCGCCAGAAGGGCGTCTGCGGGGCCTTCGGGAAAGGGAGCCGGACAGTCGATTTGTCCAGCCATCTTCTGCCAGTCCTGTTAACAGCACGGGAGTTTAGATCCCGCATAGAGTCAATCTATATAAAAATAAGTATCATGTGAAAGGTAAAATAGCTTACCGCGCTGGCTTGGCGCTTCGTGTTGAATCCGCGATCCTTAGTAATGGGGGGAGGGACATCGGCGCTCTTGAACAGCACCCTCCAGGCATCTTCATGAGTCGTGTCGAAGAGCCTGTTCAGAGTTCGGTGCTGCGCCGGATTGAACTCCCACAAGGTGAACTCCCGTTGTTGGCACGGGAGTATCCGGCGGATGAGCATAACCTGGACTATGTTGACGAGCTTGAGCTTCTTGTCCACCATGTTTTGAATACATGTCTGGAGTCCGGTCAGCTCTTTTGAATTACCCCAGGACAGGCCCTTCTCCTTCCAGGAGGTGAGCCGCATGGGGGTGCCAGATCGGAACTCAGGGGCCGCTACCCATGCGGGGCCGCGCGTCTCGGTGATATATAACCACCCTGATTGCCACCCCTCTATGGTTTCCACAAAGGAGCCCTCGAGCCATGTTATGTTGGGCATCTTGCCCACCATGGCACCTCCGCACTCCGCCTGGCGGCCGCCCACCACCTTCGGCTTGATGTTGAAGGTCTTCAGCCATAGGCCGAAGTGGGGCTTGATGCGGAGAAAGGCCTCGCACACAACGATAAACGCCGAGATGTTGAGGATGAAGTTCGGGGCCAGATCGTGGAAATCCAGGCCGTGATAGAACATGAGCCCCCAGACGAAGGGATGGAGAGGGAATCCCAGTCTGTGGAAGAAATGGGTGAGGAATACAACCCTCTCACGAGGCCTGGGGGTGGGGATGAGTTGCCCCTCATCTGGGAGCCGGTGCGCGATGTCGTCGGGCAGGTATCCGGCTCTCCTTAGTTTCTTGACGTCTCCCTCCGTGACGAAGGAGACCATCCACTTGCCTCCCGCTCCAGACATGGTTGGAGAAGGTTGAGATGGAAGTGAGGACTTGGGCGCTAGAGCTCGAGTGTGTGGGAGCGGATGAGCAGAGGAGGAAGAAGGCGTGGATAGAAAGGTGAATCCTTATCCCTTTATATGGGTGGACAAAACTAAGCATCCCCACTTGCCTGGTAAAACTCGCTTATCCCCCAAGCGCCATAATTGATGGCGCGGTTGGGTTACCCACGCCCGTATTGATGAGAATCCCTTAATAAGGGGACACAATCTCTGCTTTGACAAGACGTGTCGAAAAACTGCCTCGCGTTATGTGCGGGGCTGGTTAAAAGAAACGGTTTCGAATAATCACCGGGCCATGACGTAACGTCGTGTTGCCAAAACAAGCTAGCGAATTAGATCTGCAAAAACATTATTCTCTCTATGGTGGAATGTGGAACTTATTTTGCAGGGTCGGACACTATCCTCGTATTCAAATTCTTCTGTGATGTATTCGGAGAAGGAACCCGCCTTGCAATGCCGAAGACAACTGCGCGCCGGACTCATCGTCATTGCAGCCTGGTTCAGGGGCTACTGAGGGAGTCCTGGATTAGGGGGTCTCCGGACAGCCGGACTATCTCCATTGGCCGGACTGTTAGACTATGAAGATACAAGATTGAAGACTTCGTCTCGTGTCCGGATGGGACTCTACTTGGCGTGGAAGGCAAGCTAGGCAATACGTATATGGATATCTCCTCCTTTGTAACCGACCTTGTGTAACCCTAACCCTCTCCAGTGTCTATATAAACCGAAGGGTTTTAGTCCGTAGGACAACAATCACAACATACAATCATACCATAGGCTAGCTTCTAGGGTTTAGCCTCTCTAATCTCGTGGTAGATCTACTCTTGTACTACACGTATCTTCAATATTAATCAAGCAGGACGTAGGGTTTTACCTCCATCAAGAGGGCCCGAACCTGGGTAAAACATCGTGTCCCCTGCCTCCTGTTACCATCCGGCCTAGACACACAGTTCGGGACCCCCTACCCAAGATCCGCCGGTTTTGACACCGACACTTGCTATCCAGCAATTATTCTTCTTTACCTTGGAGTATTACTATCTTATATGTCAAGAAGGTCGTGAGAATTGCTCCACCTCTTAGGAATTATTGGTATAGTGATACTTCTCACCATCACCATTCCTTCTTGGTTTCCATGTTGATTCTAGCCGGGATACCAATAGGTGAATGGTGCTGCTTGGATTCTACACTTCTAGCAACCATATTGCTTTGAAGTTAATGGTCGACATTTCATTCTTAGACCATTGGTTATAGAATCACCATTCTTACATCGGTCATGCGACCTAAGCCCATATTTCGGGTGCACCTTTCAACCAATGTTTAATTGGGTATGTTTTCCTCGAGCATACCTCATTATATCATTTGATCTGACAAATGTTATCTCCCTGTTCACATAATTGTGGAAATCCATCTTTTGGAAATCTCGATGAATTGTCGCTAAATTCATCAGCTGCCTCCTCACCCTCTCCTTGTTTTAATGATGAACCCTTGTTTTGGAACTCGCTTCCATAGTCCATTTCCCGAGAATCTTACAATGACATCTCGTAAATTGGTGTTGCACCTTTTCTTTTCAGGGATCCCGTGTCTGAGTTATCTTCATACCAATCAGATCTGAATCTCGGTCAGATATGATGGTTGGAACATATTTTCAAGAGTTATAACATTGATCCTCATATGACCCGGTAAGGTGATGTCATGCATACCTGACCGGAGGACCAAGTGTTATAGTTTCCTTTTTAACAAGGTTAACCATTTTTCCATGAGGAAATTGAATGCCTTGTTTAATAAGTTTATCGCAATGGATCCTTTATGCATCCAAATTCTGAACCTTACTTGATGACCATGTCAATGCTATCTCGAAGCATGTCTGTGGTACTATGATCACCGATAAGAACATTTTAAGCACCATGCTAAATTTCCTTTATCAATTATTCAAACGTCGTTGATTGGGTAATGTCATGAACTTCCTCTCCTGTTACCTATATGGTTTTCTATGTTATATCCTTTCATGGATATCATGCTCTGCTTGTCCTTGTGGAGGATATACCCCTGAAAAATGTGTTTAAAAACATTTTCCTCTCCATCGTTCTGTTTAATCTGATGATCACATTTTTCTTTCCATTATTATGTTTAACCTTTCTGGTGATCTATATGATCTAAGCAGCAATATTCTCCTGCTTATGTAAACACCTCGGTGTACAACTCTATCAGTAAGACCCTGTTACTATTGTTGATGACATTCCGGTAACCACCGATGGACGAGAACTTTGCCTATTGGTCCGCCTCGTCCTAACGAGCAGGATAGTGGTTCTCTTTGTCCCTCGCCCTTGGTACCGAGGTTGTTGCCGACATAACTAACATGCTATCCTCTGACATGCCTTGCTTACATGATCGTGCAAGACGTCACCGCCTTTCCTACTTTTAACCACATGGTGGGCCCATAACCCACAGTTCCACAGGATCGTAACTTGACTCTCATGTACCCCCTGTTCCCAAGGTTGTTCCTCGCACATGGCCTCGTAGGTAATTCATGAGCCACCTTCCGAGAGATCATCAAATCTGTTACTGGGCACAATACTTATTCCCCTTGCTTTGAGCCCCTTTCACGCCCTGTTTCAGGCATCGAACGGTTGCCTGCCCGCTCGAAACTTCCCATGATACCTCATTACTTTGCCCTCGGTATTTTCTTAAGTTTCAATTCGAGAGTTACTTTCCACCACCTTCCCTGATGTTATCGACCAAGTAGTCGACCTTGCCGAGGTCCGTTCTCCCCGAAAACTCCCCCTTTATTCTTTCATACATACGATGGAGTTTTCGTAGAAAGGATACCGACTTCATCATGATGACATGAAGCTGAGAAATGGAGACATCAACGTAATGGATTGACCTCTTCGAGAAGGACAACCAAGACCGAGAAGATTCGTTAGAATTTCATAACCAAATCCTTTCCCCCTTACTCCCCCTCTTAAATCCCGGGACGAGATTTCTTGTACTGGAGGAGAATTGTGATGCCCGGATAATTAAGCTACAGTAACCCTCTACTAATGTTGCCACATCACCATGATTACTGTTGATAATCTTGCGATGATTCAAAACTCGTTCAAATTCAAATTTGAAATAAAGTCAAACTAGAAGAGTTTACAAAAGTCAAAACTAAAATGTTCTAAATGTAGCAAGTAATTCATAATAAATATTGGTGGAGAAACCAAACCTTTAAAACATGTTTAAATGCTCAAAAGTAATTAACCTAGTGGCTAAAACAATTAGATAAATGAATTTTGTATTTTATAAAATCCTAAACTAATTTATTTGGAAGTCAAGCTTTTATGGCAGAGGCTTAATTTACAACACTAATTTAGGCACTAATTATTTATTATATAGAGTTAAAATAAATTGGAAGTTAAAAGAAAACAGAAAAGAAAATAAATAAAAGAAAGAAAATACAAAAGAGGAAAACAAACAAAAAAAGAGGAAAGGAAACCCCCCCCCCCCCCCTCGGGGGGGCTCCGGCCGAGCAAGCCACCGGCCCAACTGGGCCACGACCCACCAGGCCGGCCCACACCGCCCCACTCCCTTATCCCCCCTTCCCTCGTAACATAATCCAACCACCCCCACTCCCCCCCCCCCGCAAAATATCCTCCCTCTCTCCCCCGATTGTATCGGGAGGAGACCACCGCGCTCGGAGCCGACGCCGCCTCGCCGGGCCTCCCTCACCTCGCCTTCCTCTTCGTCGTCGACTGCGTCCCCGACACCCACCTCGAGCACCGTTGCCCCGGACCCACCTTCCCCTCGTGAGCGCCCCTCCTCTCTCTGCCCTGGACCGCACCCACGCGTGCACTGTGGCCGTCCGCTGCTCCTCTCGCCGCGCCCCGCTCCGCTCCACTCCGGCGGCCGGCGCTCACCGTGGCCTCGCCCCACTTCGGCCCCTCCTGCTTCTCGCGCGCCTCGCCTCCATCGCTGCGCGCCGCCACTCCCCGGTACCCCCGCGCCGACTCCGCCCTTCGTTGCCACGGCTCACCCCCCGCCACGCCTCCACCGCATCCCTCGTCGGCACCCGCGCGGTCCCCACCGCTCGCGCCCACAGCCGCCATGCTCGGCGGCCTACTGCGCCGATGGCCGTGCTCCGCCTTACCGTTCGCCCTCACCTCCTCTATGCCCCGGCCCCGCCTCGTCCGCCCCGACGCACCGTCCCGTCGCCCTGGCACCGTCTGCATCCCCACAGCCTCACCCTGTCGTGGCCTCTCCGTTGCCACGTCGGCGCCGGCCGACGCCGCGCCGGCGTCCTCCCCTCGCCGTGGCACCGACTGGCAGCACCCAGTCCGGGCGCCCACACCCGCAGTGGCACACCGCCCGCACCCGCTCCGGTTAGCCTTTGGCCCTATGACAAACGAGGCCCCCACCCTAGAATGATTTTTTTTAAAAGGAATAATATATATATATATATATATATAATAAAAATAGAAATAATTAACTTAATTAATTTTGATTAACTAAACTAAACAACTAACTAAACTAATTAAACATTAGTTATCTAATTAACCTGGTTAGTTAATTAGCTAATTAATTAGTATGACAGTGGGGCCCACCCCTTAATTAATACTAATTAGGTTAATTAATATGTCTAATTAAAATGTGTCACTGACCAGTGGGACCCACTGGTCAGGTTGACCAGTCAACCCTGTTGACTGCTGACGTCACCATGACATCATGCTGATGTCATAAATCCATTTTCAGATTAAATTAAATAATTAATTAAATTCCAGAAATTAATAAAATCTTTAGAAAATCATATCTTTTAATCCGTAACTCGGATTAAATTATTTTCAACATGAAAGTTGCTTAGAACGACGAGACGAATCCGGATATGCAGCTCGTTTGTCCGCCATGCATCCCTAGCATAGCAAACACGCAACTTTCCCCCTCCGGTTCATCTATCCGAAAACGCGAAACATTGGGAATACTTTCCCAGATGTTTTTCCCCCTTCACCGGTACCACCTTGTACCGCGTTAGGGCACACCTAGCATCACGCTTTGTCATGTCATGCAACGTCATGCATTTGTTTGCATTATATTTATTGTTTCTCCCCCCTCTTCTCTTGCTAGACACCAAGACCGACGACGCTGCTACCCAGTACGACTACGGAGTTGACGACCCCTCTCTCTTGCCAGAGCAACCAGGCAAGCCCCCCCTTTGATCACCAGATATTGCCTACTCTTCTCTCTACTGCTTGCATTAGAGTAGTGTAGCATGTTACTGCTTTCTGTTAATCCTATCATGATGCATAGCATGTCCTTGCTACTACTGTTGTTACCTTTACCTGCAATCCTAATGCTTAGTATAGGATGCTAGTTTATCATAAGTGGCCCTACATTCTTGTCCGTCTGCCATGCTATACTATCGGGTCGTGATCGCTCGAGAGGTGATCACGGGTATATACTATATACTTTATACATGATACATGTGGTGACTAAAGTCGGGTCGACTCGTGGAGCACCCGCGAGTGATTCACGGATTGGGGGCTGAAAGGACCTTTGTCCCAACGGCCCTCTGTGTGGATCTTTGTGGCGAAGCGACAGGGCAGGTTGAGACCACCTAGGAAAGAGGTGGGCCTGGCCCTGGTCGGCGTTCACGGTTATTTTAAGATAACACGTTTAACGAGATCTTGGTATTTGATCTGAGTCTGGCCGCTAGCCTATACGCACTAACCATCTACGGGGGGACAGTTATGGGCACTCGACGTCGTGGTATCAGCCGAAGCCTTCATGACATCAGCGACTAAGCGACGCGCGCCGGATTGGAACGTAAGCCTGCTCTTGTATTAAGGGGCTAGTTCTGCTTCCGGCCTCCCACGCAACATGCAGGTGTGCAATGGGCGATGGGCCCAGACCCCTGCGCCATAGGATTTAGACCGGCGTGCTGACCTCTCTATTGTGCCTAGGTAGGGCTGCGACGTGTTGATCTTCCGAGGCCGGGCATGACCCAGGAAAGTGTGTCCGGCCAAATGGGATCGAGCGTGTTGGGTTATGTGGTGCACCCCTGCAGGGAAGTTGATCTATTCGAATAGCCGTGTCCCCCGGTAAAAGGATGACCCGGAGTTGTACCTTGACCTTATGACAACTAGAACCGGATACTTAATAAAACACACCCTTCCAAGTTCCAGATACAACCGGTGATCGCTCTCTCACAGGGCGACGAGAGGAGGATCATCGGTTAGGTTTATGCTATGCGGTGCTACTTGGTGAACTTACCATCTACTCTCTTCTCCTGCTGCAAGATGGAGGTTACCAGAAGCGTAGTCTTCGATTGGACTAGCTATCCCCCTCTTATTCCGGCATTCTGCAGTTCAGTCCACATATGATACCCTTATTCCATTTGATACCATTGCATACATATGTAGTGTAGCTCCTTGCTTGCGAGTACTTTGGATGAGTACTCATGGTTGCTTTGCTCCCTCTTTTTCCCTTTCTATACCCGATTGCTGCGACCAGACGTTGGAGCCCAGGAGCCAGACGCCACCGTCGACGACGACTACTACTACTCGGGAGGTGCCTACTACTACGTGCAGCCCGCTGACGATGACCAGGAGAAGTTTAGGAGGATCCCAGGCAGGAGGCCTGCGCCTCTCTCGATCTGTATCCCAGTTTGTGCTAGCCATCCTATGGCATCTTGTTTAACTTATGTCTATACTCAGATATTGTGGCTTCCACTGACTCATCTATGATCGAGCTCTTGTATACGAGCCTTCGAGGCCCCTGGCTTGTAATATGATGCTTGTATGACTTATTCTATTTGTACAGTTGTGTTTGTGATATCTTCCCGTGAGTACCTAATCTTGATCGTACACGTTTGCGTGTATGATTAGTGTACGGTCAAATTGGGGCGTCATAGTAACATACCGATGGACAAAGGGAATTACGCATGTTGTCATAAGGTTCAACCGATAAAGATCTTCATAGAATATGTACGAGCCAATATGGGCATCTAGGTTCCGCTATTGGTTATTGACCAGAGAGGTGTCTCGGTCATGTCTACATAGTTCTCGAACCCGTAGGGTCCGCATGCTTAACGTTCGTTGACGATATAGAGTTACATGATTTGGTGACCGAATGTTGTTTGAAGTCCCAAATGGGATCACAGACATGACGAGGAGCTCCGGAATGGTCCAGAGGTAAAGATTGATATATATGACGATGATATTCGGACACAGGAAGAGTTTTGGAGTGCACCGGGTAGTCATCGGGTCACCGGAAGGGGTTCCGGACACCCCGGGTAGGTGTATGGGCATAACGGGGCAAGGGGGGACAGACCAGCCCAGAAGGGGGCTGGCGCGCCCCTCTCCCTGGCCACCGGACCTAGGGAAGGAAAGGGGGAGGGCTAGATCCTCCTGCCTTCCCTTTCTCATGGGAGAAAGGAAAGGAGGCGCCACCCTCCCCTGCCTTTCCCCGCTCACCTAGAAAGGAAAGGGGGCGGGGCTTGGGGAGGACCCCTGTCGGGATCCCGATTCCAAGTCACATCGATCTAGCTGGTAACACCTCATATCACTTTGCGGCCTCATGCACGGTATTCCCACGGGTGTCGCCTTACCCTGGCCCAGGACCGTTTGCGCCTTTTGGCTCATGTATATGATTGTGTCGCTAGCATCCATATGACAGAGAACCCAGGCCGACATGGCTAGTCGTGAACCCAAAGCGGCACTAACCTATGGGGACAGGCATACATGATTCACATCGAGCATGTCGGTCAGGAGCATGTGAATCCGGGCTGTAGCACTGGGCTAACAGGACTCCGGGAACCCGGGCTGTAGCAGGCTAGGCAGGACTCCGAATGTCACCGCGTGACATTTCCCCGAAGGGACAGACACAGGAACAAAGTGAAACACATGCCGGCCAGTCAAGTGCACTGAGCAGTAGTGCTGGGCTAGCAGGACTCCGGTGAACCGGGCTGTAGCGGACTACTATGGCTCAAGGAAGCACTAGACTACATTTCCCCATAAGAGAGGCTGCCAAGGGTAAACAACTAGATTGTCGGATCCCACACATAGCAATGGCATCACAACATAACGCAACTCATATAGATAAAGGCCCAGAAGAGCCACATAGCATTAAACACAAACAGGAGTCACATGACCCATCATTCAGAGCATACAAGCAACGGAAGCATTACATGTCTGAGTACAGACAACTACAAAAGGAAAAAGGCTAAGAAGCCTGACTATCTACAAGTCCCTCCCAAGGGTACAAGATCATAGCTGAGGTAACAAGCTACTCGTCGAAGTCCAAGTGGTACAACTAGTGAGACAGATGTCTCACCTGCAAAACATAGATAAAGCAAACGTGAGTACAAAGGTACTCAGCAAGACTTACATCAGATCCTATCATACATGCATTTGTGTCAAGAAGGTAATGTGGGGTTTAGTTGCAGCAAGCCAGCTTTGACTCAGTGGCTATCCTGTTCTACGACAATGAGAAACTTCTTTGAGGTGAGGCAGCACACACGAGTCCACTAATCACCACATCAATACACTACTATTGATTCATCCCCATCTCCCTACGGGAGGCCATCCATAGCACTCACACTTGTCTTGAGCATTTTAGAGCATCCACTTTAAGTTGTCTATGTACCACGTAAGCATCCAAGAAGTCCATAACCGAGGACACGGCTATTCGAATAGATCATGATAACCCTGCAGGGGTGTACTTCTTCACACATGCTCTCACCACGTATCGTTGCTTACACGACGTGTACTCGGCAACCTTCAAGCGAAAGCCCAGCGAGAGTGTCGGCCATGACCTGACTAACCACGCAAGTCTCTCATCCAGGTTTATCACCAATTCGGGTTCCATCCGCAAGGAGATCCGCCCGGGGTGTCGCTCACGACCCCAAACGATTTGAGCAGGGTTCCCAAGCCCACCATCCGGGTGCCACTTGGTACACCATGCCACTGTGCCTAGTCTGTCCCAAGCCCACCTGGCCGGGTGCCACTTGGTAGACTACTAACACTACCTACAAACACCAGAAACTATTTGCAACTCCTAGATAGAGATCAAGTTGGCTAATAAGTCGAGAGAGCTTGGAGTGCCCGGAGCCCAATGTGTGTTAGTAGCTAGTCATTGGACAACTTACACAGAACTCAGTTCTTAAGGACAGTCCCAATGAGACAACCCACCATGTACTCCTACATGGCCTCTCACCGCTACCTTTACCAAATCGTGTTCACACGCTTAACTCTCAGCACCAGAACATATTGTACCACTCCAATTCATTCCCGATGAATCAGACCTGACACAACTCTAAGCAATAGCAGGCATGGCATGGTAGGAACACAACATGGCTCAATCAACTCCTACACATGCTAGTGGGTTTTAACTATTTACTGTGGCAATGACAGGTCATGCGGAGGAATGGGTTCAACTACCGCAGCATAAAGTAGCAGTTGAATCATTGTTGTCCTAATGCAATAAATGAGAGCAGGAGCGAGAGAGTAGGATTGTATCAGAATGAACAAGGGGGTTTGCTTGCCTGGTAGATCAACAGGGGGCACTGCTCCTCTGACAGGTACTCTGGATCGGTCTCTGGAGCAGGACCTATCGAGAAGGAACGGTGTCGATAATCAAACACAAGCATATGCAACAATATGATGCATGATCATGGCATGAATATGTGATGTTGATTGAGCTAATGCAACTAGCTTTTATTTGGGTGAAATCCATTTGAACCAAAGATTCAAATGCACCTCCATAATAAGCTCTTTATATAAACCATTTTAGTGTTTCACTTATACAGTAGTTATAAGTTGGTTTGACATGCATGAAACTAGTACAGATGGATAGATTGAATTTTTCTGATAATTTTTCATATATAAATTATTTAAATCTGAGCTACGGTTGAATTTCTATGATTTTTTGAAGTTTTGGGCATTTTCTAAAAATAATAAATCATTTAAGATTTATTTAAATTCCAGAAAGGAAATATGGTGTCAGCCTGACATCATCATGACGTCAGCAGGTCAATGGGCATGGTCCAGGTCAAACCTGACTAGTGGGACCCACTGGTCAGTGACACGGTGTCAACTACAGAGGCTGACGTGTGGGTCCGGTCGAATTAGATTAATTCTAACTAATTATGTTAGCTGGTTAACTAAACCGGTGGGGCCCGTCTGTCATTGACCCTTGGGGTTAAACTAATATGTGATTAGCGCTAATTAATCAAGTGCCATGTCAGCCCACCGGAGTTTGGCCGGCGGCGACCAAAACCGCGGCGGACGCTCGTCGGAAACGCTGTTCTCGCGTCCAATCGACACGCGGAAGGGTGCTGAGGGTGGCTGGCGCTTGCGCGCATCTAACGGAGCAGGTGGGAGGCCGTGGGGTGGACGGAGCTCGCCGGAAGTGAGCTCGTGGCGGCGCCGGAGTTCAGGTGAGTGCGGGGTTGCGGCTGCAGCGCTTGAGCGAGCAAACGGAGTGGCTAGGTGGCCTCCTGGAGGCGCCAGAAGTGTGTCAGTGCCCCTGGAGCGAGCAGGAGAGGCTCTGGAGCGCAGGCTCACCGGCCATGGCGGACGGCGGCCTCGGTTTCACAGGCGATGAGGCTAGAGGAAGAAATCGAGCAGGGAAGGATGGGGGAAATGACCAGTAGCTCACAGCGGTTCTATTGGTGCAACTGGCGAGCTCGGGGACGGGCTGAGGACGACGAATCGGCGACGGCGATCGGCGGCACCCAAGGTCAAAGGCGAGTGCGATGAGGACGCTACGGTGCGTCCTGGCTTGCCTGGCTCGATGGAGAAGACGAGGACGACGTCGCAGAGCTCGTAGACATGTCAGAGGTGCGAGGCGGAGACGGTGGCCGTGGCAGCAGCGATCGGCGGCGACGAGCTCGCTCGGATGCGAGGGAGAGGGATCCAGGAAAGGGGGTGAGAGCGAGGGAGAGTGAGAGAGCGAGTCGAGGGGTTCTGCGTGGCGTCTCCAGGGGTCATGGGAGCAAGCAGGGAGGCAGGAGGTGGCGTGCGGTGGCCGTGCGTGCGTCGGGCACGCGCTGTGCATCCGACTGGCGGGAGGAAGAAGACCTCCCTGCCCCTGGTGGGCTGGGCCGGCCAGATGGGCTGCCAGGTAAGGCCCAGGTACTTCTCTCCTTCTCTCTTATTTCTCTTTTCTATTTGTTTTGATTTGATTTTTATACCAAATCATTTCATAAACTTCTGAAAATTATTATGTGGCATGTTTAAAAGTATTCAAGGCCACTTGCAAACTTTCAGAGTTATCGGATCATATTTGAAATATATTGAATATAAATCCAATGCAAATAATTATTGAGTTAATTCCAAAAGTCCAAAATAAATACTTATGAGCTCCTGAAAATGTTGGTTTGAATTTTATCTCTGTCCAAAATTTTCAGAGAGCAACATGAGCATTTTCTTGGACCCTTTTAGAGCAATTTTTTTATTTGGGTCATTTCCAGAATGATTCTAAGGATTTCACAAATCCCCATTTCAATTTTAAATGGAATTTAAACATGATGCACAAATGACTAGTTGGTCTAGGTCATACCAGAACTAGGGATGTGACAACTCGCCCCCACTCGAAAAAATCTCGTCCCGAGATTCAGAAGTTGGGGGAAAGAAAGTGGGGTACACAAGTCGAAGACGATCTTCTCGCTCCCAAGTAGCTTCTCTCTCGGAATGATGAGACCACTGAACCTTGAGAAACTTGATGTTATGACGTCGGGTGACACGCTCTGCTTGATCCAAAATGCGGATAGGGTACTCTCGATATGTGAGGTTATCTTGGAGATCAAGCGTTTCGTGGTCCACTCCGCGGATGGGATCCGAGAAGCAACGCCTGAGTTGAGAGACGTGGAAGACATCATGAACTCGAGTAAGTTGTGGGGGTAGTTCCAACTGGTAGGCAACCTCTCCTTGTTTAGCGAGAATGCGAAAAAGACCAATGTAACGAGGAGCCAACTTGCCCTTGATACCGAAACGATGGGTACCCTTCAAAGGGGTAACCCGAAGATAAGCCTTGTCGCCAACTTCGTAAGCCACTTCCTTATGACAACGGTCATACTGGCTCTTCTGACGAGATTGGGCTGTTTTCAAATTCTCACGAATGATGCGAACTTGCTCTTCTACCTCCTAGATCATATCCGGTCCAAAGAATTGTCTTTCACCGGTTTCTGACTAGTTCAAAGGTGTTCGACATCTTTGTCCATACAGAACCTCAAAAGGAGCTTTCTTGAGGCTGGATTGGTAGCTGTTGTTATAAGCAAACTCGGCGAAGGGAAGTCACTTCTCCCAATCCATACCGAATGAGATAACACAAGCTCTAAGCATGTCTTCGAGAATTTGGTTGACCCTTTCCACCTGACCACTTGATTGAGGGTGGGAAGCGGTACTGAAGGAAAGATGGGTGCCCATGGCAGTTTCGAAACTCTCCCAGAAATGAGAAGTGAAAAGACTACCACAGTCTGAGTTGATCTCTAGTGGAACACCATGAAGTGACACTATTCAAGAAATATATAAGTCAGCGAGCTGACTAGTAGTGATACTCTCTCGAACAGGTAGGAAGTGAGCCACTTTGGAAAGACGATCAATGACTATGAAGATAGCATTATTCCCTCTCTTGGTCCTGGGAAAGCCGGTGATGAAGTCCATACCAACTTTATCACATTTCCACTCAGGAATAGCTAAAAGCTGAAGGGTGCCAACTGGCCTTTGATGCTCTGCCTTAACACGACGACAAACGTCGCAGTTAGAAATAAACTGAGCAATTTCTCTCTTCATCCTAGTCCACCAGGACCTTTGGCGTAGGTCCTGATACATCTTAGTACTACCGGGATGAATCGTGAGAGGAGATTCATGCGCCTCCTTAAGAATCAGTTGTCGCAGAAGTTGATTCTTGGGAACCACCAAGCGATTCTCAAAGAAAACAACACCATGATCATCTATAGAGAAACTGCCACCAACTCCCTTGTCAATGTTTCTCTTGATCCGGGAAATTCCTGTATCCTGCTTCTGAGCAGAGATGATCTGATCCACAAGAGTAGGTTTCGCCACCAAGGTAGAAAGGAATCTGTGAGGAGCAATGTGAAGATTAAGCTTACAGAATTCCTCATGGAGAAGTGGTTGGCCCTGCTGCAACATAAGATTGTTGCAATAGGACTTACAACTTAGCACATCAGCCATGACATTCCCCTTGCCTGGGGTGTAGGTAATCCCTAAGTCGTAATCTGAGATCAACTCCAACCAACGTATTTGTCTAAGGTTCAAATCTGGTTGGGTGAAGATATACTTGAGACTCTGGTGGTCGGTGTAAATCTCGCAACATTTACCGAGAAGGTAATGTCGCCATGTCTTAAGTGCATAGACTACGGCTGCAAGCTCTAGATCATGTGTAGGATAATTCTCCTTATGTGGATGCAACTGTCGAGATGCATAGGCAATCACATGGCGATCCTGCATAAGAATGCAACCTAGTCCCTGTCGTGAGGCATCGCAGTAGATAACAAAGTCTTTAGTGAAATCCAGTGGCACAAGTATGGGAGCAGAGGTCAGGCGTCTTTTCAGTTCCTGAAAACTATACTCACACTGTGGGGACCACTCAAACTTTGTGTCTTTCTTGAGAAGTTCCGTGAGAGGTTTGGCCACTTTGGCGAAGTTCTCAACGAAGCAGCGACAATAACTGGCTAGGCCAAGGAAACTCCTAACTTGCTTAACCGTTTCAGGCGGAGTCCAATCAAGAACGGCCTGAACTCTCTCGGATTGACAGCAATGCCCTTACCAGAGATCACGTGGCCGAGATAGGTCACTTCTGGTAACCAAAATTCGCACTTGGAGAACTTGGCATAAAGGCGGTGTTCTCTGAGTTTTTCTAACACAAGTCTAAGATGTTCGGCATGCTCTTCCTTGTTCTTCGAGTAAATAAGAATATCATCGAGGTAAACCACGACGAACTTATCTAAGTATTCCATGAAGATCGAGTTCATCAAGCGGGAGAATGTAGCTGGAGCATTGGTTAGACCGAAGGACATGACGGTGTACTCGTACTGACCATAACGAGTGACAAAAGTCGTTTTAGGAATGTCCCCATTTCTGATCTTGATTTGGTGATAGCCTAACCTCAAATCCATCTTTGAAAAGACTGAGGATCCAGCGAGCTGATCATATAGGTCGTTGATCCTGGGGAGCGGATACTTGTTCTTTATCGTGACCAAATTAACGGGACAATAATCTACAACCATTCGGTCCATACCATGCTTCTTATTGACGAAGAGGACGGGGCAAGCCCAGGGAGAAGAACTAGGACGGATGAAACCCTTCTGCAAGGATTCATCGAGTTGTTTCTTAAGCTCAGCTAGTTCTAAGGGTGCCATCTTGTAAGGTCTCCTAGAGATCGGAGCGGTTCCTGGAATAAGATCTATGACAAACTCTACATCTCTGTTAGGTGGAATACCTGGCAGTTCCTCTGGAAAGACATCCGGAAAGTCACAGACTACCGGGATATCTTCAAGGTCTGGAAGAGGGCTGGCATTAAGAGAATAGAGTTGGCGCTTTGCAACTCTAGTGGAGACGGTGACTATCTTGCCAGATGGGTGTGTAAGCTGAACAGACCTTGTGTAACAATCAATCTTGGCATAATGAGCTTTCATCCAGTCCATACCCAAGATGATGTTGATATCGGTAGACTTGAGGGCTATAAGTGATGCAAGGAATACAAGTCTATCAACAAGGATTTCATTACCATGGCTTACACTAGAAGTTTGCCATTTGGATCCAGGAGTTTGAATGACTAGTGGAGAGGGCATATCACAAAATGAAATGTTGTGCGAGTTAGCATAGCTTTCAGAAATGAAGGAATGAGATGCTCCGGTATCAAATAAAATCGATGCTGGATGGCAATTGACAAGGAGTGTACCAAGAACGACATTTGGATCATCATGAGCGTCTCTAGCTAAGACGTGATGCACATGTCCACGTTCAGTGGAAGCTGACTTGACACTGATCATCTTGCGTGATGGCTTACCACGGCCAACAGACTTCTTAGGCTGGGGTGGAGCATAATTGGTTTGAGAGCAGTCACGTGCATAGTGTCCTGGCTCTCCGCATGTGAAGCAAGTCCCTGAGGTAGGACGTGGACCTGCTTTGACAAGCAGTCTACCAACAGGCTTGGGTGGAGCATGTAACTGAACTGGGTGAGGCGCCACATAAGAGGGCCTCGGTGAGTAACCAGGTGGAAGAGCGGAGTTCGGAACCCAAATCCGGCGCTTCTGCGAAGTAGAACCGGAGGAAGAACCCAAATCACAGGTGTGCTTATGAGACTCCTCGTAAGTGAGTTGAGCTGTCTCTGCATTAATGGCCTTGTTCACAAGAGCCTGGAATGTATCACAGTGATGCAGGTGGAGATCATGACGCAACTTGGGGTTGAGACCCTTCCGGAACCTAGCCTGCTTCTTGGCGTCTGTGGACACCTCTTCTGTAGCATAGCGGGCAAGGTTCTCAAATTCCCTACTGTAAGCATCAACGGCCATCTTACTCTGGGTGAAACTACAGAACTCTTCTCTCTTGCATTCAATGAGAGCCAGAGGGATGTGATGCTCGCGAAAAGCCTCAGTAAAATCTCTCCAGGTGGGTATCTGACCAGCTGGAAGCATAGCCTCATAGTTCTGCCACCAAATACTAGCAGGACCTTCCAGGTGATAAGCAGCATAGGTGACCTTGTCACCTTCAGCTACGTTCGCAAAACACAGCTTGAGAGCGATACTATGAAGCCAGTCATCTGCATCGAGTGGTTCAATGGAATGATGGAAGGTAGGTGGTTTCAGACCAATGAAATCATAGATGGTCGCTGACTCCTTGCACTGGGGTGCGGTGTTCTCCTCGATACGTGCTAACAAGCGGTTGGTCTCACGCTTGTTCATCTCAACTTCTAACATGAACTTTGCCAACGAAGACTGATCGGGAGGAACCTCATCCCTACCATCTCCGTGGTTCTGGCTACGAGCAACAGAACTTCGATTAACCGGCAACATCCTGAAGAACGAAACCAAGGAAAACAAGGATGGATTCAGCATCATCATAAGGATGTAGAATATAGTACAAGGAGAATACTATCTCTTGAACTCCTAGGACAATTCCGGCAGCACAACGGCAGTAAAATGCTCAAAATGAGACATTCTGCAAAAGACGGGGTAGCACCATACTCAACATCATCACTTAAGGTTCTGAGATATTACTAAACATACTACACAGGAAGTACTTGAACTGGGATAAGACTCTGATCAACCAATCCTAAGAGACTACGGAGTAGTAACACGTGATCCTGATAGACATAAGAGAAAGCCTAGTTCCTTAACCCCGTAGGAAAGATAGGATGACTCAGATCAGAAGGCATGAGGTATAAGGAGTAAAAATACCCTTACGTTCCCTTCCACAATCAATTCCCCTATATAGCTAAAGAATTTCTAGACTCAACTTCGACCAGGTTGGCTTGGAAATCCTACAGGCGGTCAGGATCTGATACCAAAGCTGTCGGGACCCCGATTCCAAGTCACATCGATCTAGCTGGTAACACCTCATATCACTTTGCGGCCTCACGCACGGTATTCCCATGGGTGTCGCCTTACCCTGGCCCGGGACCTTTTGCGCCTTTTGGCTCACGTATATGATTGTGTCGCTAGCATCCATATGATAGAGAACCCGGGCCGACATGGCTAGTCGTGAACCCAAAGCGGCACTAACCTATGGGGACAGGCATACATGATTCACATCGAGCATGTCAGTCAGCAGCGTATGAATCCAGGCTGTAACACTGGGCTAACAGGACTCCAGGAACCCGGGCTATAGCAGGCTAGGCAGGACTCCGAATGTCACCGCGTGACATTTCCCCGAAGGGATAGACACAGGAACAAAGTGAAACACATGCCGGCCAGTCAAGTGCCCTGAGCAGTAGTGCTGGGCTAGCAGGACTTTGGTGAACCAGGCTGTAGCGGACTACTATGGCTCAAGGAAGCACTAGACTACATTTCCCCATAAGAGAGGCTGCCAAGGATAAACAACTAGATTATCGGATCCCACACATAGCAATACACGTCACACGTACGCATAACATGCAAGTATGTGATGTACAACATGGCATCACAACATAACGCAACTCATATAGATAAAGTCCCAGAAGAGCCACATAGCATTAAACACAAACAGGGGTCACATGACCCATCATTCAGAGCATACAAGCAACGGAAGCATTACATGTCTGAGTACAGACAACTACAAAAGGAAAAAGGCTAAGAAGCCTGACTATCTACAAGTCCCTCCCAAGGGTACAAGATCGTAGCTGAGGTAACAAGCTACTCGTCGAAGTCCAAGCGGTACTACTAGTGAGACAGATGTCTCACCTGCAAAACATAGATAAAGCAAACGTGAGTACAAAGGTACTCAGCAAGACTTACATCAGATCATATCATACATGCATTTGTATCAAGAAGGTAATGTGGGGTTTAGTTGCAGCAAGCCAGCTTTGACTCAGTGGCTATCCTGTTCTACGACAACGAGAAACTTCTTTGAGGTGAGGCAGCGCACACGAGTCCACTAATCACCACATCAATACACTACTATGGATTCATCCCCGTCTCCCTACGGGAGGTCATCCATAGCACTCACACTTGTCTTGAGCATTTTAGAGTATCCACTTTAAGTTGTCTATGTACCACTTAAGCATCCAAGAAGTCCATAACCGAGGACACGGCTATTCGAATAGATCGTGATAACCCTGCAGGGGTGTACTTCTTCACACATGCTCTCACCACTTATCGCCGTTTACACGACGTGTACTCGGCAACCTTCAAGCGGAAGCCCAGCGAGGGTGTCGGCCACGACCTGCCTAACCACGCAAGTCTCTCATCCAGGTTTATCGCCTATTCTGGTTCCATCCGCAAGGAGATCCGGTTGGGGTGTCGCTCACGGCCCCAAACGATGTGAGCAGGGTTCCCAAGCCCACCATCCGGGTGCCACTTGGTACACCGTGCCACTGTCCCTAGTCTGTCCCAAGCCCACCTGGCTGGGTGCCACTTGGTAGACTACTAACACTACCTACAAACACCAGAAACTATTTGCAACTCCTAGATAGAGATCAAGTTGGCTAATAAGTCGAGAGAGCTTGGAGCGCCCGGAGCCCAATGTGTGGTAGTAGCTAGTCATTGGACTACTTACACAGAACTCAGTTCTTAAGGACGGTCCCAATGAGACAACCCACCATGTACTCATACATGGCCTCTCACCGCTACCTTTACCAAATCGTGTTCACACGTTTAACTCTCAGCACCAGAACATATCGTACCACTCCAATTCATTCCTGATGAATCAGACCTGACACAACTCTAAGAAATAGCAGGCATGGCATGGTAGGAACACAACATGGCTCAATCAACTCCTACACATGCTAGTGGGTTTTAACTATTTACTGTGGCAATGACAGGTCATGCAGAGGAATGGGTTCAACTACCGCAGCATAAAGTAGCAGTTTAATCGTTGTTGTCCTAATGCAATAAATGAGAGCGGGAGCGAGAGAGTAGGATTGTATCGGAATGAACAAGGGGGTTTGCTTGCCTGGTAGATCAACAAGGGGGCACTGCTCCTCTGACAGGTACTCTGGATCGGTCTCCGGAGCAGGACCTATCGAGAAGGAACGGTGTCGATAATCAAACACAAACATATGCAACAATATGATGCATGATCATGGCATGAATATGTGATGTTGATTGAGCTAATGCAACTAGCTTTTATTTGGGTGAAATCCATTTGAACCAAAGATTCAAATGCACCTCCATAATAAGCTCTTTATAGAAGCCATTTTAGTGTTTCACTTATACAGTAGGTATAAGTAGGTTTGACATGCATGAAGCTGGTACAGATGGATAGATTGAATTTTTCTGATGATTTTTCATATATAAATTATTTAAATCTAAGCTGCGGTTGAATTTCTATGATTTTTTGAAGTTTTGGGCATTTTCCGAAAATAATAAATCATTTAAGATTTATTTAAATTCCAGAAAGGAAATATGACATCAGCCTGACATCATCATGATGTCAGTAGGTCAACGGGCACGGTCCAGGTCAAACCTGACCAGTGGGACCCACTGGTCAGTGACACGGTGTTAACTACAGAGGCTGGCGTGTGGGTCCGGTCGAATTAGATTAATTCTAACTAATTATGTTAGCTAGTTAACTAAACCGGTGGGGCCCGTCTGTCATTGACCCTTGGGGTTAAACTAATATGTGATTGGCGCTAATTAATCAAGTGCCATGTCAGCCCACCGGAGTTTGGCCGGCGGCAACCAAACCCGCGGCGGACGCTCGCCGGAAACGCTGCTCCGACGTCCAATCGACGCGTGGATGGGTGCTGAGGGTGGCTGGCGCTCGCGCGCATCTAACGGAGCAGGTGGGAGGCCGTGGGGTGGACGGAGCTCGCCGGAAGTGAGCTCGTGAAGGCGCCGGAGTTCGGGTGAGTGCAGGGTTGCGGCTGCAGCGCTTGAGCGAGCAAACGGAGTGGCTAGGCGGCCTCCTGGAGGCGCCAGGAGCGTGTCAGTGCCCCTGGAGCGAGCAAGAGAGGCTCTGGAGCGCGGGCTCGCCGGCCATGGCGGACGGCGGCCTCGGTTTCATGGGCGATGAGGCTAGAGGAAGAAATCGAGCAGGGAAGGATGGGGGAAACGACCAGTAGCTCACAGCGGTTCTGTTGGTGCAGCTGGCGAGCTCGGGGATGGGCTGAGGACGACGAATCGGCGACGGTGATCGGCGGCGCCCGAGGTCGAAGGCGAGCGCGATGAGGACGCTACGGTGCGTCCTGGCTTGCCTGGCTCGGTGGAGAAGACGAGGACGACATCGCAGAGCTCGTAGACACGTCAGAGGGGCGAGGCGGAGACGATGGCCGCGGCAGCAGCGATCGGCGGCGACGAGCTCGCTCGGATGCGAGGGAGAGGGATCCAGGAAAGGGGGTGAGAGCGAGGGAGAGTGAGAGAGAGTCGAGGGGTTCTGCGTGGCGTCTCCAGGGGTCATGGGAGCAAGCAGGGAGGCAGGAGGTGGCGTGTGGTGGCCGTGCGCTCGTCGGGCACGCGCTGTGCATCCGACTGGCGGGAGGAAGAATATCTCCCTGCCCCTGGTGGGCTGGGCCGGCTAGATGGGCTGCCAGGTAAGGCCCAGGTACTTCTCTCCTTCTCTCTTATTTCTCTTTTCTATTTGTTTAATTTGTTTTGATTTGATTTTTGTACCAAATCATTTCATAAACTTCTGAAAATTATTATGTGGCATGTTTAAAAGTATTCAAGGCCACTTGCAAACTTTCAGAGTTATTGGATCATATTTGAAATATATCGAATATAAATCCAATGCAAATAATTATTGAATTAATTCCAAAAGTCCAAAATAAATACTTATGAGCTCCTGAAAATGTTGGTTTGACTTTTATCTCTGTCCAAAATTTTCAGAGAGCAACATGAGCATTTTCTTGGACCCTTTTAGAGCAATTTTTTTATTTGGGTCATTTCTAGAATGATTCTAAGGATTTCACAAATCCCCATTTCAATTTTAAATGGAATTTAAACATGATGCACAAATGACTAGCTGGTATTGGTCATACCAGAACTAGGGATGTGACAACCCCAAGTAGGATTCGGCCTACTTGGGGCGCCTCCTTGGCTACTCCTCCCTCCCCCCCCCACCTATATATATGTGGGAGGGGGCGCAACACATAACCATGACAATCTCTTAGCCGTGTGCGACGCCCCCCTCCACAGTTTTGTCCCTTAGTCATATTTTTGTAGTGCTTAGGCGAAGCCCTGCGGAGATAGCTTCACCATCACCACACCATCGTGCTGCCGGAACTCATCCACTACTTTGTCATCTTGCTGGATCAAGAAGGCGAGGATGTCACCGAGCTGAGCGTGTGCTGAACATGGAGGTGTCGTATGTTTGGTACTCGATCGGCTGGATTGTGAAGAAGTTTGACTACATCAACCATGTTACTAAACGCTTTCGCTTACGGTCCACGAGAGTACGTAGACACATTCTCCCCTCTCGTTGCTATGCATCTCCATGGATAGATCTTGTGTGTGCGTAGATTTTTTTTGTTTTCCATGCAATGTTTCCCAACAACAGTAGGGGTAGCGAGGCACATATTGTATTGTTGCCATTAAGGATAAAAAGATAGGGGTTGTATCATATTGCTTAAGTTTATCCCTCCACATCATCTCATCTTGCTTAAGGCGTTACTCTGTTCTTATGAACTTAATACTATAGATGCAGGCAGGAGTCGGTCGATGTGTGGAGTAATAGTAGTAGATACAGAATTGGTTCGGTCAACTTGTCACAGACATGATGCCTATATTCATGATCATTGTCTTAGATATCATCATAACTTTGCGCTTTTCCATCAATTGCTCAATAGTAATTTGTTTACCAACCGTATGCTTTATTCAAGGAGAAGCCTCTAGTGAAAACTATGGCCCCCGAGTCAATTTTCTATCATATATTTTCAGATCTATAAAACCAAAACCCAAAAGTACCTTGCTGCAATTTATTTATATTTACTTTATTTTACCTTTTACTTATCTTTTATATCTATCTCTATTAGATCTCACTCTTGCAAGTGACGGTGAATGGATTGGCAACCCCTTTTTCGTGTTGTGTGCAAGTGTTTGTTAGTCTGTGGAGGTGCATATATTGGGGAATTTCTTGTGCCTCCTACGGATTGATACCTTAGTTCTTAACTAAGGGAATTACTTATCTCTACTTTGCTGCATCACCCTCTCCTCTTCAAAGTAAAAAATCAATGCAAGCTCAAGAAGTAGCATTTGGCAGCGGAGAAGCATATTGCGGCCGCACACGCGGATGAGGTCGCGATGGCTGCCATGCGTGCCGACCGCCAGATCTTGGATGCGCGCCTCTCTTTCGAGGCCACCATCAATGCCGCCACTCGGTTGGCTACTTTAAAATACAATTTGGCCCAATAATTGCTACATTTCCTAGTAGTTATCAAGCATTGTTGGTTTGGTTAACTATCTTATCTTCTAGTATATGTTCTATTCTGCAATGTGGTGCTCAGTTAACTGTTTGGTTCATTTGTTCTGCTGTCCAGTTAAAATGCTTGGTTAAATTTTGCAATCTTATGTTCATTTGTTGTGGGTACAGTTTTGTATTGTTGTGCACGTGAGAATAAATCGAGTTTGGTTGTACTAAATACACAAGAAACATATGAAATTGCTCTATTTCCAAGTTGTTTAGCAGGGTCTGTGTTATCCTTGGGTCTTCGTAGTGTTGTAGAGGTCTTCGGCATTGGTGTGTAGCAGCTTGGTTACTCTATGATTTGCCTCATCGCCATTGGCATGAGATTGGTCTAGGTCGAGTTAATCTGTTGGATCTGCAATTTGTCTATTTTTCATTAACATATTCTATTGATAGTATGCCAACTCTCACTTAACCTGATCAAGACCTACCTTTTATGTGTTGCAGGGAAACGATTGGAGGCAATGAGGTTTACTATCGAGGTTTGTACATGCATGGTCCTTTGGATAATATCACATCATTATGCAGTTACAGAAAAATCATTCTAATATTTATGTTTTTAACAATTTGGTCTTGCACATGTAGGTCCTGCTGTCAGAGGTTTAGACCCATTGTTCGACCCATTTTGCATATGTGGAAATGAGATGTCCATCAATATCAGTCAAGTCAAGAAACTCAGAAGGATTGTTACGATAAAGAAACTTGCGATGAATAACAACAAGATCTTTGTTTACACAATGAAGAAGACACTAGTCAACTATAGGATGGTACTAACTCTTTTACCTTGTTTTTCCCTTTGTGCCATTTCAAAATTTAGAACAACTATTTATGCATATCTTTTTTCAGTCCTTTCCAAAGCAGTTCACTGATGATTACCTCTCAAACCACCAGAATGGTCAAGAGCGAGGAAGGTATCCATTCATCACCCACAATACAATATTGAAGTCTTCCCCAAGAGGACGAAGGTTGGGCGGGCAATTATCCATAGCCACTGGCATAAAATTGCAAGGGCATTCAACATTACTGAAGGCTCAATATTTCCCTTCCTCTTCTGCAGTTTCCCAAATGAGATTCATTTGTCTATTTATTGTGTATGATGCTACTTTCCAAAGGTTTTCGATGTTGCATGTGAAACTTGGTGCTGTTGTGTAATGGCGTAGCTAGCTATATGCCTATATGGTGTAACTGAGTGCTGAAGCTATTTGATGTAATTCAATTATGAAATCCTGGTTGTTGTAATACGGATATGAAATATATGGTGAGTTTTATAAGAAATATCAATTTGATTACTAAATGGATTATCAATAATAGACCAATTAGCCTGCTTAGTGGGGTTTTCTATTTGGTACTTCCGGCCGCGTTAGCCACCCTACGGAGGGTATCGACAATTTTCCGAACCGACAAATTTACCATTGGCTTTAAAAAAATATTTTGCATGTAGTACTCTGGAATGGAAGAGAAAAAGATCTATTAAAGTCATTCTGCCATAGATAATCTAACTGCTTTATAGCCAGTCAAATTATATTTGAATTACCAACCAGGAACTCATAGGCATCAGATATATTTTTTCTTGGTACAATAAGGGGATGGCCTAGATGTATAGAAAGTGGGTCCATATCAAGCCACGGAAAAAATATTTGTAGCGGTAATTACTGTTTTTACTAATATGATAGTGGGTTTATTTGTTGGGTAAGGTAGTAATTTCAAAAAAATTCCTACACACACGCAAGATCATGGTGATGCATAGCAACAAGAGGGGAGAGTATTGTCTACGTACTCTCGTAGACTGAAAGCGGAAGCGTTAGCACAACGCGGTTGATGTAGTCGTACGTCTTCATGATCCGACCGATCAAGTACCGAACATACGGCACCTCCGAGTTCAACACACATTCAGCCCGATGACGTCCCTCGAACTCTGATCCAGCCGAGTGTTAAGGGAGAGTTTCGTCACCACGACGGCGCGGTGACGATGTTGATGTTCTAGCGATGCAGGGCTTCGCCTAAGCACTGCTACAGTATTATCGAGGTGGACTATGGTGGAGGGGGGCACCGCACACGGCTAAAAGATCAACTTGATCAATTGTTGTGTCTATGGGTGCCCCCTGCCCCCGTATATAAAGGAGCAAGGGGGGTGCGGCCGGCCAGGGAGAGGGCGCGCCAGGAGGAGTCCTAGTCCCATCGGGAGTAGGACTCCCCCCCCTTTCCTAGTTGGAATAGGATTCGGGAGAAGGAAAGAGAGAGGGGAAGAAGGAAAGAGGGGGCCGGCCCCCTTGCCCTAAACCAATTCGGTTTGGGCCTTGGGGGGCGCCCCACACTCCCCTTGCTTCCCTCTATTTCCACTAAGGCCCATATAGGCCAATTAAGCTCCCGGGGGGTTCCGGTAACCTCCCGATACTACGGTAAAATCCTGATTTCACCCGGAACACTTCCGACATCCAAATATAGGCTTCCAATATATCAATCTTCATGTCTCGACCATTTCGAGTCTCCTCATCATGTCCTTGATCACATCCGGGACTCCGAACAACCTTCGGTACATCAAAACATATGAACTCATAATATAACTGTCATCGTAACGTTAAGTGTGCAGACCCTACGGGTTCGAGAACTATGTAGACATGACCGAGACACGTCTCCGGTCAATAACCAATAGTGGAACCTGGATGCTCATATTGGCTCCCACATATTCTATGAAGATCTTTATCGGTCAAACCGCATAACAACATACATTGTTCCCTTTGTCATCGGTATGTTACTTGCCCGAGATTCGATCGTCGGTATCTCAATACCTAGTTCAATCTCGTTACCGACAAGTCTCTTTACTCGTTCCGTAATACATCATCCCGCAACTAACTCATTAGTTGCAATGCTTGCAAGGCTTAAGTGATGTGCATTATCGAGAGGGCCCAGAGATACCTCTCCGACAATCGGAGTGACAAATCCTAATCTCGAAATACGCCAACCCAACAAGTACCTTTGGAGACAACTGTAGAGCACCTTTATAATCACCCAGTTACATTGTGACGTTTGGTAGCACACAAAGTGTTCCTCCGGTAAACGGGAGTTGCATAATCTCATAGTCATAGGAACATGTATAAGTCATGAAGAAAGCAATAGCAACAAACTAAACGATCAAGTGCTAAGCTAACGGAATGGGTCAAGTCAATCACATCATTCTCCTAATGATGTGATCCTGTTAATTAAATGACAACTCATGTCTATGGTTAGGAAACTTAACCATCTTTGATCAATGAGCTAGTCAAGTAGAGGCATACTAGTGACACTCTGTTTGTCTATATATTCACACATGTATTATGTTTCCGGTTAATACAATTCTAGCATGAATAATAAACATTTATCATGATATAAGGAAATAAATAATAACTTTATTATTGCCTCTAGGGCATATTTCCTTCAGTCTCCCACTTGCACTAGAGTCAATAATCTAGATTACACTATAATGATTCTAACACCCATGGAGCCTTGGTGCTGATCATGTTTTTCTCGTGGAAGAGGCTTAGTTAACGGGTCTGCAACATTCAGGTCCGTATGTATCTTGCAAATTTCTATGTCTCCCACCTGGACTAAATCCCAGATGGAATTGATGCGTCTCTTGATGTGCTTGGTTCTCTTGTGAAATCTGGATTCCTTTGCTAAGGCAATTGCTCCAGTATTGTCACAAAAGATTTTCATTGGACCCGATGCACTAGGTATGACACCTATATCGGATATGAACTCCTTCATCCAGACTCCTTCATTTGCTGCTTCCGAAGTAGCTATGTACTCCGCTTCACACGTAGATCCCGCCACGACACTTTGTTTAGAACTGCACCAACTGACAGCTCCACCGTTCAATGTAAACACATATCCGGTTTGTGATTTAGAATCATCTGGATCAGTTTCAAAGCTTGCATCAACGTAACCATTTACGATGAGCTCTTTGTCACCTCCATAAACGAGAAACATATCCTTAGTCCTTTTTAGGTATTTCAGGATGTTCTTGACCGCTGTCAAGTGATCCACTCCTGGATTACTTTGGTACCTCCCTGCTAAACTTATAGCAAGGCACACTTTAGGTCTGGTACACAACATTGCATACATGATAGAGCCTATGGCTGAAGCATAGGGAACATCTTTCATTTTCTCTCTATCTTCTGCAGTGGTCAGGCATTGAGTCTTACTCAACTTCACACCTTGTAACACAGGCAAGAACCCTTTCTTTGCTTGATCCATTTTGAACTTCTTCAAAACTTTGTCAAGGTATGTTCTTTGTGAAAGTCCAATTAAGCATCTTGATCTATCTCTATAGATTTTGATGCCTAATATATAAGCAGCTTCACCGAGGTCTTTCATTGAAAAACTCTTATTCAAGTATCCCTTTATGCTATCCAGAAATTCTATATCATTTCCAATCAGTAATATGTCATCCACATATAATATCAGAAATGCTACAGAGCTCCCACTCACTTTCTTGTAAATACAGGCTTCTCCAAAAGTCTGTACAAAACCAAATGCTTTGATCACACTATCAAAGCGTTTATTCCAACTCCGAGAGGCTTGCACCAGTCCATAAATGGATCGCTGGAACTTGCACACTTTGTTAGTTCCCTTTGGATCGACAAAACCTTCCGGTTGCATCATATACAACTCTTCTTCCAGAAATCCATTCAGGAATGCAGTTTTGACATCCATTTGCCAAATTTCATAATCATAAAATGCGGCAATTGCTAACATGATTCGGACAGACTTAAGGATCGCTACGGGTGAGAAGGTCTCATCATAGTCAATCCCTTGAACTTGTCGAAAACCTTTCGCAACAAGTCGAGCTTTGTAGACAGTAACATTACCGTCAGCGTCAGTCTTCTTCTTGAAGATCCATTTATTCTCAATTGCTTGCCGATCATCGGGCAAGTCAACCAAAGTCCACACTTTGTTCTCATACATGGATCCCATCTCAGATTTCATGGCTTCAAGCCATTTTGTGGAATCTGGGCTCACCATCACTTCTTCATAGTTCATAGGTTCATCATGATCTAGTTGCATGACTTCCAAAACAGGATTACCGTACCACTCTGGTGCGGATCTTACTCTGGTTGATCTACGAAGTTCAGTAACAACTTGATCTGAAGTTCCATGATCATCATCATTAATTTCCTCACTAATTGGTGTAGGTGTCACAGGAACAGATTTCTATGATGAGCTACTTTCCAGTAAGGGAGTAGGTACAGTTACCTCATCAAGTTCTACTTTCCTCCCACTCACTTCTTTCGAGAGAAACTCCTTCTCTAGAAAGTTTCCGAATTTAGCAACAAAAGTCTTGCCTTCGGATCTGTGATAGAAGGTGTACCCAACAGTCTCCTTTGGGTATCCTATGAAGACACATTTCTCCGATTTGGGTTCGAGCTTATCAGGTTGAAGCTTTTTCACATAAGCATCGCAGCCCCAAACTTTCAGAAACGGCAACTTTGGTTTCTTGCCAAACCACAGTTCATAAGGCGTCGTCTCAACGGATTTCGATGGTGCCCTATTTAACATGAATGCGGCCGTCTCTAAAGCATAACCCCAAAACGATAGCGGTAAATCAATAAGAGACATCATAGATCGCACCATATCTAGTAAAGTACAATTACGACGTTCGGACACACCATTACATTGTGGTGTTCCAGGTGGCGTGAGTTGCGAAACTATTCCGCATTGTTTCAAATGTACACCAAACTCGTAACTCAAATATTCTCCTCCACGATCAGATCATAGAAACTTTATTTTCTTGTTACGATGGTTTTCAACTTCACTCTGAAATTCTTTGAACTTTTCAAATGTTTCAGATTTATGTTTCATTAAGTAGATATACCCATATCTGCTTAAGTCATCTGTGAAGGTGAGAAAATAACGATATCCGCCACGAGCCTCAACATTCATCGGACCACATACATCTGTATGTATGATTTCCAACAAATATGTTGCTCTCTCCATAGTTCCGGAGAACAGCGTTTTAGTCATCTTGCCCATGAGGCATGGTTCGCAAGTACTAAGTGATTCATAATCAAGTGGTTCCAAAAGTCCATCAGTATGGAGTTTCTTCATGCGCTTTACACCAATATGACCTAAACGGCAGTGCCACAAATAAGTTGCACTATCATTATCAACTCTGCATCTTTTGCCTTCAACATTATGAATATGTGTGTCACTACTATCGAGATTCAATAAGAATAGACCACTCTTCAAGGGTGCATGACCATAAAAGATATTACTCATATAAATAGAACAACCATTATTCTCTGATTTAAATGAATAACCGTCTCGCATTAAACAAGATCCAGATATAATGTTCATGCTCAACGCTGGCGCCAAATAACAATTATTTAGGTCTAATACTAATCCCGAAGGTAGATGTAGAGGTAGCGTTCCGACCGCGATCACATCAACTTTGGAACCATTTCCCACGCGCATCGTCACCTCGTCCTTAGCCAATCTTCGCTTAATCCGTAGCCCCCGTTTTGAGTTGCAAATATTAGCAACATAACCAGTATCAAATACCCAGGTGCTACTGCAAGCATTAGTAAGGTACACATCAATAACATGTATATCACATATACCTTTGTTCACCTTGCCATCCTTCTTATCCGCCAAATACTTGGGGCAGTTCCGCTTCTAGTGACCAGCTTGCTTGCAGTAGAAGCACTCAGTTTCAGGCTTAGGTCCAGACTTGGGTTTCTTCTCTTGAGCAGCAACTTGCTTGTTGTTCTTCTTGAAGTTCCCCTTCTTCTTCCCTTTGCCCTTTTTCTTGAAACTAGTGGTCTTGTTGACCATCAACACTTGATGCTCCTTCTTGATTTCTACCTCCGCAGCCTTTAGCATTGCGAAGAGCTCGGGAATCGTCTTATCCATCCCTTGCATGTTATAGTTCATCACGAATCTCTTGTAGCTTGGTGGCAGTGATTGGAGAATTCTGTTAATGATGCTATCATCCAGAAGATTAACTCCCAGTTGAATCAAGTGATTATTATACCCACACATCTTGAGTATATGCTCACTGACAGAACTATTCTCCTCCATCTTGCAGCTATAGAACTTATTGGAGACTTCATATCTCTCAATCCGGGCATTTGCTTGAAATATTAACTTCAACTCCTGGAACATCTCATATGCTCCATGACGTTCAAAACGTCGTTGAAGACCCGGTTCTAAGCCGTAAATCATGGCACACTGAACTATCAAGTAGTCATCAGCTTTGCTCTGCCAGATGTTCATAACATCTGGTGTTGCTCCTGCAATAGGCCTGGCACCCAGTGGTGCTTCCAGGACGTAATTCTTCTGTGCAGCAATGAGGATAATCCTCAAGTTACAGACCCAGTCCATGTAATTGCTACCATCATCTTTCAACTTTGCTTTCTCAAGGAACGCATTAAAATTCAACGGAACAACAGCATGGGCCATCTATCTACAATCAACATAGATAAGCAAGATACTATCAGGTACTAAGTTCATGATAAATTTAAGTTCAATTAATCAAATTACTTAAGAACTCCCACTTAGATAGACATCCCTCTAATCCTCTAAGTGATCACGTGATCCAAATCAACTAAACCATGTCCGATCATCACGTGAGATGGAGTAGTTTCAATGGTGAACATCACTATGTTGATCATATCTACTATATGATTCACGCTCGACCTTTCAGTCTCCGTGTTCCGAGGCCATATCAGTTATATGCTAGGCTCGTCAAGTTTAACCTGAGTATTCCGCGTGTGCAACTGTTTTGCACCCATTGTATTTGAATGTAGAGCCTATCACACCCGATCATCACGTGGTGTCTCAGCACGAAGAACTTTCGCAACGGTGCATACTCAGGGAGAACACTTATACTTTGATAATTTAGTGAGGGATCATCTTATAATGCTACCGTCAATCAAAGCAAGATAAGATGCATAAAAGATAAAAATCACATGCAATCAATATAAGTGATATGATATGGCCATCATCATCTTGTGCTTGTGATCTCCATCTCCAAAGCACCTCCATGATCACCATCGTCACCGGCGCGACACCTTGATCTCCATCGTAGCATCATTGTCGTTTCGCCAATCCTATGCTTCTACGACTATCGCTACCGCTTAGTGATAAAGTAAAGCATTACAGGGCGATTGCATTGCATACAATAAGCGACAATCATATGGCTCCTGCCAGTTGCTGATAACTCGGTTACAAAACATGATCATCTCATACAATAAAATTTAGCATCATGTCTTGACCATATCACATCACAACATGCCCTGCAAAAACAAGTTAGACATCCTCTACTTTGTTGTTGCAAGTTTTACGTGGCTGCTACGGGCTTAGCAAGAACCGTTCTTACCTACACATCAAAACCACAACGATAGTTTGTCAAGTTGGTGTTGTTTTAACCTTCGCAAGGACCAGGCGTAGCCACACTCGGTTCAACTAAAGTTGGAGAAACTGACACCCGCCAGTCACCTGTGTGCAAAGCACGTCGGTAGAACCAGTCTCGCGTAAGCGTACGCGTAATGTCGGTCCGGGCCGCTTCATCCAACAATACCGCCGAACCAGAGTATGACATGCTGGTAAGCAGTATGACTTATATCACCCACAACTCACTTGTGTTCTACTCGTGCATATAACATCAACGCAAAAAACCAGGCTCTGATACCACTGTTGGGTAACGTAGTGATTTCAAAAAAATTCCTACGCACACGCAAGATCATGGTGATGCATAGCAACGAGAGGGGAGAGTATTGTCTATGTACCCTCGTAGACCGAAAGCGGAAGCGTTAGCACAACGCGGTTGATGTAGTCGTACGTCTTCACGATCCAACCGATCAAGTACCAAACGTACGGCACCTCCTAGTTCAGCACACGTTCAGCCCGATGACGTCCCTCGAACTCCGATCCAGCCGAGTGTTGAGGGAGAGTTTCATCAGCACGACGGCATGGTGACGATGTTGATGTTCTACCGATGCAGGGCTTCGCCTAAGCACTGCTACAGTATTATCGAGGTGGACTATGGTGGAGGGGGCACCGCACACGGCTAAAAGATAAACTTGATCAATTGTTGTGTCTATGGGGTGCCCCCTGCCCCCGTATATAAAGGAGCAAGGGGGGGTGCGGCCGGCAAGGGAGAGGGCGCGCCAGGAGGAGTCCTACTCCCACCGGGAGTAGGACTCTCCCCCTTTCCTAGTTGGAATAGGATTCGGGAGAAGGAAAGAGAGAGGGGAAGAAGGAAAGAGGGGGTCGGCCCCCCTTGCCCTAAACCAATTCGGTTTGGGCCTTGGGAGGGCGCGCCCCACACTCCCCTTGCTTCCCTCTATTTCCACTAAGGCCCATATAGGCCCATTAAGCTCCCGGGGGGGTCCGGTAACCTCCCGGTACTCCGGTAAAATCTCGATTTCACCCGGAACACTTCCGACATCCAAACATAGGCTTCCAATATATCAATCTTCATGTCTCGACCATTTTGAGACTCCTCGTCATGTCCTTGATCACATCCAAGACTCCGAACAACCTTTAGTACATCAAAACATATAAACTCATAATATAACTGTCATCGTAACGTTAAGCGTGTGGACCCTACGGGTTCGAGAACTATGTAGACATGATCGAGACACGTCTCCGGTAAATAACCAATAGTGGAACCTCGATGCTCATATTGGCTTCCACATATTCTACGAAGATCTTTATCGGTCAAACCGCATAACAATATACGGTGTTCCCTTTGTCATCGGTATGTTACTTGCCCGAGATTCAATCGTCGGTATCTCAATACCTAGTTCAATCTCGTTACCGGCAAGTCTCTTTACTCGTTCTGTAATACATCATCCCGCAACTAACTCATTAGTTGCAATGCTTGCAAGGCTTAAGTGATGTGCATTACCGAGAGGGCCCAGAGATACCTCTCCGACAATCGGAGTGACAAATCCTAATCTCGAAATACGCCAACCCAACAAGTAACTTTGGAGACACCTATAGAGCACCTTTATAATCACTCGGTTACGTTGTGACGTTTGGTAGCAGACAAAGTGTTCCTCCGGTAAAAGGGAGTTGCATAATCTCATAGTCATAGGAACATGTATAAGTCATGAAGAAAGCAATAGCAACAAACTAAACGATCAAGTGCTAAGCTAACAGAATGGGTCAAGTCAATCACATCATTCTCCTAATGATGTGATCCCGTTAATCAAATGACAACTCATGTCTATGGTTAGGAAACTTAACCATCTTTGATCAACGAGCTAGTCAAGTAGAGGCATACTAGTGACACTTTGTTTGTCTATATATTCACAAATGTATTATGTTTCCGGTTAATACAATTCTAGCATGAATAATAAACATTTATCATGATATAAGGAAATAAATAATAACTTTATTATTGCCTCTAGGGCATATTTTCTAGTCCAAAATTCCAGCTGCCGGCATTCTCCCTCTTCATGTAAACCTTGTAAAATAAGAGAGAAAGGGCATAAGTATTGTATCTAAATAGGTAATAACAGCCCATAATGCAATAAATATCAACATAAAAGCATGATGCAAAATGGACGTATCAATTATTAACTCTACTGCAACTGGGAGACTGAAAGAAATATGCTCTAGAGGCAATAATAACCTTGTTATTTTTTCTTATTCATGATAATGGTTTATTATTCATGCTAGAATTATATTGATCGGAAACTTAAATACATGTGTGAATATATAAACAAATACCGTGTCCCTAGTAAGCCTCTACTAGACTAGCTTGTTGATCAAAGATGGTTAAGGTTTCCTAACCATAGACATGTGTTGTCATTTGATAACAGGGTCACATCATTAGGAGAATGATGTGATGGACAAGACCCATCCGTTAGCTTAGCATATTGATCGTTCAGTTTATTGCTATTGCTTTCTTAATGTCAAATACATATTCCTTGGACTATGAGATTATGCAACTCCCGGATACCGTAGGAATACCTTGTGTGCTATCAAACGTCACAACGTGATTGGGTGATCATAAAGATGCTCTATAGGTATCTCCGAAGGTGTTTGTTGAGTTGGCATAGATCGAGATTAGGATTTCTCACTCCGAGTATCGGAGAGGTATCTCTGGGCCCTCTTGGTAATACACATCATAAGAAGCCTTGCAAGACAAGTGACTAACGAGTTAGATACAAGATGATGTATTATGAAACGAGTAAAGAGACTTGCCGGTAACGACATTGAACTAGGTATGAAGATACCGACGATCGAATCTCGGGCAAGTAACATACCGATGGACAAAGGGAATTACGCATGTTGTCATAAGGTTCAACCGATAAAGATCTTCGTAGAATATGTAGGAGCCAATATGGGCATCTAGGTTCCTCTATTGGTTATTGACCAGAGAGGTGTCTCGGTCATGACTACATAGTTCTCAAACTCGTAGGGTCCGCACGCTTAACGTTCATTGACGATATAGTGTTATATGAGTTATATGATTTGGTGACCGAATGTTGTTTGAAGTCCCGAATGGGATCACAGACATGACGAGGAGCTCCGGAATGGTCCAGAGGTAAAGATTGATATATATATATATATATATATATATATATATATATATATATATATGACGATGATATTCGGACGGACACCAGAAGAGTTCCGGAGTGCACCGAGTAGTCGTCGGGTCACCGGAAGGGGTTCCGGACACCCTGGGTAGGTGTATGGGCATAACGGGGCAAGGGGGGACAGACCAGCCCAGAAGGGGGCTGGCGCACCCCTCTCCCTGGCCACCGGACCTAGGGAAGGAAAGGGGGAGGGCTAGATCCTCCCGCCTTCCCTTTCTCAAGGGAGAAAGGAAAGGAGGCGCCACCCTCCCCTGCCTTTCCCCGCTCACCTAGAAAGGAAAGGGGGCGGGGCTCGGGGAGGACCCCAAGTAGGATTCGGCCTACTTGGGGCGCCTCCTTGGCTGCTCCTCCCCCCCCCCCCCCCCCCACCTATATATATGTGGGAGGGGGCGCCACACATAACCACGACAATCTCTTAGCCGTATGCGACGCCCCCCTCCACAGTTTTGCCCCTCGGTCATATTTTTGTAGTGCTTAGGCGAAGCCCTGCAGAGATAGCTTCACCATCACCACGCCGTCGTGCTGCGGGAACTCATCCACTACTTTGTCATCTTGCTGGATCAAGAAGGCGAGGACGTCACCGAGCTGAGCGTGTGCTGAACACGGAGGTGTCATACGTTTGGTACTCGATCGGCTGGATTGTGAAGAAGTTTGACTACATCAACCATGTTACTAAACGCTTTCGCTTACGGTCCACGAGAGTATGTAGACACACTCTCCCCTCTCGTTGCTATGCATCTCCATGG
Source organism: Triticum aestivum (assembly GCF_018294505.1). Taxonomy (NCBI): domain Eukaryota; kingdom Viridiplantae; phylum Streptophyta; class Magnoliopsida; order Poales; family Poaceae; genus Triticum; species Triticum aestivum. The sequence continues at coordinate 123,683,790 of NC_057806.1, forward strand.
ATAGATCTTGTGTGTGCGTAGAATTTTTTTGTTTTCCATGCAATGTTTCCCAACAACAGTAGGGGTAGCGAGGCACGTATTGTATTGTTGCCATTAAGGATAAAAAGATAGGGGTTGTATCATATTGCTTGAGTTTATCCCTCCACATCATGTCATCTTGCTTAAGGCGTTACTCTGTTCTTATGAACTTAATATTGTAGATGCAGGCAGGAGTCGGTCGATGTGTCGAGTAATAGTAGTAGATACAGAATCGGTTCGGTCTACTTGTCACGGACGTGATGCCTATATTCATGATCATTGTCTTAGATATCATCATAACTTTGCGCTTTTCTATCAATTGCTCAACAGTAATTTGTTTACCCACCGTATGCTTTATTCAAGGAGAAGCCTCTAGTGAAAACTATGGCCCCGGGGTCTATTTTCTATCATATATTTTCAGATCTATAAAACCAAAACCCAAAAGTACCTTGCTGCAATTTATTTATATTTACTTTATTTTACCTTTTACTTATCTTTTATATCTATCTCTATTAGATCTCACTCTTGCAAGTGACGGTGAAGGGACTGACAACCCCTTTTTCGTGTTGTGTGCAAGTGTTTGTTAGTCTGTGCAGGTGCATATATTGGGGAATTGCTTGTGCCTCCTACGGATTGATACCTTAGTTCTTAACTAAGGGAATTACTTATCTCTACTTTGCTGCATCACCCTTTCCTCTTCAAAGGAAAAAAACAATGCAAGCTCAAGAAGTAGCATCTGGCAGCGGAGAAGCATATTGCGGCCGCACACGCGGATGAGGTCGCGATGGCTGCCATGTGTGCCGACCGCCAGATCTTGGATGCGCGCCTCGCTTTCGAGGCCACCATCAACGCCGCCACTCGGTTAGCTACTTTAAAATACAATTTGGCCTAATAATTGCTACATTTCCTAGTAGTTATCAAGCATTGTTGGTTTGGTTAACTATCTTATCTTCTAGTATATGTTCTATTCTGCAATGTGGTGCTCAGTTAACTGTTTGGTTCATTTGTTTTGTTGTCCAGTTAAAATGCTTGGTTAAATTTTGCAATCTTATGTTCATTTGTTGTGGGTACAGTTTTGTATTGTTATGCACGTGAGAAATAAATCGAGTTTGGTTGTACTAAATACACAAGAAACATATGAAATTGCTCTATTTCCAAGTTGTTTAGCAGGGTCTGTGTTATCCTTGGGTCTTCGTAGTGTTCTAGAGGTCTTCGGCATTGGTGTGTAGCAGCTTGGTTGCTCTGTGATTTGCCTCATCGCCATTGGCATGAGATTGGTCTAGGTCGAGTTAATCTGTTGGATCTGCAATTTGTCTATTTTTCATTAACATATTCTATTGATAGTATGCCAACTCTCACTTAACCTGATTAAGACCTGCCTTTTATGTGTTGCAGGGAAACAATGGGAGGCAATGAGGTTTACCATTGAGGTTTGTACATGCATGGTCCTTTGGCTAATATCACATCATTATGCAGTTACAGAAATCATTCTAATATTTATGTTTTTAATAATTTGGTCTTGCACATGTAGGTCCTGCTGTCAGAGGTTTAGACCCATTGTTCGACCCATTTTGCATATGTGGAAATGAGATGTCCATCAATATCAATCAAGTCAAGAAACTCAGAAGGATTGTTACGATAAAGAAACTTGCGATGAATAACAACAAGATCTTTGTTTACACAATGAAGAAGACACTAGTCAACTATAGGATGGTACTAACTCTTTTACCTTGTTTTTCCCTTTGTGTCATTTCAAAATTTAGAACAACTATTTATGCATATCTTTTTTCAGTCCTTTCCAAAGCAGTTCACCGATGATTACCTCTCAAACCACCAGAATGGTCAAGAGCGAGGAAGGTATCCATTCATCACCCACAATACAATATTGAAGTCTTCCCCAAGAGGACGAAGGTTGGGCGGGCAATTATCCATAGCCACTGGCATAAAATTGCAAGGGCATTCAACATTACTGAAGGCTCAATATTTCCCTTCCTCTTCTGCAGTTTCCCAAATGAGATTCATTTGTCTATTTATTGTGTATGATGATACTTTCCAAAGGTTTTCGATGTTGCATGTGAAACTTGGTGCTGTTGAGTAATGGCATAGCTAGCTATATGCCTATATGGTGTAACTGAGTGCTGAAGCTATTTGATGTAATTCAATTATGAAATCCTGGTTGTTGTAATACGGATATGAAATATATGGTGAGTTTTATAAGAAATATCAATTTGATTACTAAATGGATTATCAATAATAGACCAATTAGCCTGCTTAGTGGGGTTTTCTATTTGGTACTTCCGGCCGCGTTAGCCACCCTACGGAGGGTATCGACAATTTTCCGAACCGACAAATTTACCATTGGCTTTAAAAAAAATATTTTGCATGTAGTACTCTGGAATGGAAGAGAAAAAGATCTATTAAAGTCATTCTGCCATAGATAATCTAACTGATTTATAGCCAGTCAAATTATATTTGAATTACCAACCAGGAACTCATAGGCATCAGATGTATTTTTTTCTTGGTACAATAAGGGGATGGCCTAGATGTATAGAAAGTGGGTCCATATCAAGCCGCGGAAAAATATTTGTTGCGGTAATTACTGTTTTTACTAATATGATAGTGGGTTTATTCTAGTTAGGAGTTTAACAAGAGGGACAACAAAACTAGTGTTACCTTGAAATTGCTGAAGTCATTTTGATTCATAGCAACGCCCGCAAACGATGAGATAATCCACAAGAGTCAAATAATTAATAGGAGGATAAGTGGACCCCAAGGAGATACCCCAAAGATTCTTCCTCTTTTCAAGGCATCCTAAAGAGAGAGCGACAAGTTCATAAATGAAAGGATGAAAGGATACGACGGAAGAGGATAACATTGTCCAATACCTCAAGTACTAGAAACTGACTAAAATGTTAGCCATTAATATTAACCACAAAAGTAGCTGGGGGCATGCATTCATAAATAGGATTGATAAAAAGACCATGCAACCCTTTACGTGCCAAAACCCTAACAATGAAGCCCTATTAAACAATATCAACGGCTTTCACAAAGTTTACCGCTCACATACAAACATGTAGATTCTAGGACGAGAGTTGTTCTTGAGCAATAATGATATGGTTAATTTTCTAAAAATATATCGTATTTGCGACTCTACGCCCTTGAATGAAATCTTGAGTTTGGTGAATATAATAATGAATCTGATCTTTAAGTCTGTTAGACAAGATTATAGCTAGTGATGACTTTATACATGACATTACACATGACAATTTGGTGTACTAAGACTTTTGATGTTGTATCTATGAGTAGTTTTGTGATTGTGTTAGCAGTTTTGTCACACGACATGTCGAGTATCTATAGTAGACTAACCTCGGTTGTCTACAGAAAATATTGCATATGAACTTTATTCATGTAATGGAAGAGGAAAGTGCACGTTTGTAACCTGTTGACAAATTGTAGCATCGTTACACACAACCTGCAAACATTTCTCATCGTTGCATGAATATCATTTGTAAGTTATAGTCATAAATGATGATGGCTAAAAATAGGCAGCTTACGAGTACTATAACCGCATGATTTATATGTAGTGTTGTGTGTAACTGATATGAGGGGATGTTGAAAATATCATCAGTATGGAATATTGTATGTATGTGCTCAAATTTAAGAGGACATGACAAGTGGCTTACCAAAAAAATTCTGTTGGAAACATCTAACAATCTTGTGAGCAATTTCTCTTGTCTTTACCTAAAAGTGTGCTTGCGAATGGAGAGCGTGCCTGGTGAAATTGTGGTATCTTTACCCTTGGGTTTGGATTGTTGGAAAAAAAAGTGATGTAATGGATTAAATCACAACTTTGGATGCCGGTATATTTTGAAAAGTAAAAACCTTTTATTTAATGAAAATCAACATGCGATCTAGCTTTCATTGTGGTTTAATTACAGTTATGGTGATTTGAGGTCATGTACCACATTTCAGTTTCATTCTGACTTCACAAAGGTTTAATTGGAGTTTTTTTAATTAGGTTTCAGTTATTCATTAGGCAACTCCTCTTCATCATGGTTTAATCGAGGTTCCCCAACGGTTTAATAAAGTCAACAAAAATGTTTCAAAAGCATAAGATGAGGTTTGGTGGAAACTAAAAAAACTCAAACAACAATAAAAGCCAACTTAAGTTGGTATGAAACCTCGGTGAAAACATGCAACCACAATGAACTCAATTATACGCATTTCAAAACTTTATAGATGTTCCATGCAGGTTAAAAAAGCAAAAATGAAAGAAATTGAAACCATATTAATTCACTTTTTGATGATCTTGTCAAGACACATACAATAGTCAAGTCTATTCCATAAGTAGACATTCTTCCAATTATATGACCTTTTGTGTTTGGATAAAAAATATATTAGATACTTAAATTTAATGATGGGAGAGGGAGAGGTGGACTGCATGTTGATTTTGATGTAATACAAAATTTTCAATGTGCTAGCAGCTCATCTCCAACCAGACATTCTCCCTCTATTTTTCATCCAACAGCTCACACACTACATTTGATATGTGTACATCTATGCCCATCATGGACCAAAGTTTAGATTGATTTTACAAAGTAACTGGTGATTCAGAAAGTTTGAAAAAAAATCACATGTACAAATGATTGATCATTACATGTATGAGTAATGTTTTGTGAAAATTGTCACTTTTCTCTGTGAAAAATGTTAAAATGGTACTCCCTTTGTCTCATAATATAAAAGTATTTTTTACACTGGTGCAGTGTGAAAAACGCTCTTATATTATGGGACGGAGGGAATATATACTAGTTGTTCGATCATTTTTTAACTTTCTTGTAACTTGGAACAGAGTTTCCGAAAATCCAAAATAAGGAGTGCATCTCCTCGCCCCTCCGTGGACATACCCGTAAAGAAAGGAGTATGTGACCGAGATCAGAAAATCCATATACAGCTGTCAACTGTCAGTAACCTTGTGATGGCGAGGGTGATCCTATAAGAGCATCTTTAATAGATGGTTCATATATAAAAATATTTAATTTTAGGACCGTCTGGAGCAAAAAACGTTGCTTCAATAGACGGTTTATATGCAAAAAAAATTGGACCGCGGCCTTCTCATGATGTAAAATACAACACCTCGCGGTGCAAATATACATCACGAGATGCATCTGGTCCAAAACCAGCCGCCGCCCGCGAACGCTCAACCGCCACTTCATTTCCTTTCCCGCCCGCGCCCGTCCGCCCGCCCGAAGAACAGCCAGCCGGAATCCGCCACCGCGACCGTCCAAAACCTCGCCGTCGGCGCCGCCACCATCCCACATCCCCGCCGTCGTCGCCCCCGTCGCCTGCCCGCCGCCGCCCGGACGCCGCCGAATCGGGTGGCAGCCGGCGCGGGATTCGGCCCCTCCGGCGGTCCGGCTGCCGCGGTAGGCCTCCGCCGGGTCTTATAGGCTGCCGCCGACCTCCTCCCGTCGGTCGTGAGCCTGTCCACGGCCGTTGCCCGGCCGCACGACCGCCGCACCAAGCCCTCCGCCCGGCTGCCGAACTAGTCTTCGCCGTCCGCCGAACTAGTCTTCGCCGCCCGTCGAGCTCCTCTTGGTCGGCCTCCTACCTCATTTCTTATCACCGCCGCCGTCCGCAACAGCCAATCCAACCGGCGGCCATCTTCTTCCACCACGCGCACAAGGTGTTCGACGGAATTCCCCAAGGTTTTGGACCATGAATTTGGACCACCTATTGGAGTTGCTCTTTTGGACCATGAATTTGGACCATCTTTTGGAGTTGGTCTTTTTTCGGAGCTCCAAAACGCACTTTTTGGCGGTCCAAAATTTACATCTCCGATTTTGGACCGTCAAAATTTGGACCATCTATTGGAGATGTTCTTAGGTGTGTGAAAAGCTAGTGAATACAATTATGGAGGTCATTGCAAAAAAAATTACAGAGGAAAATAAATAAATATCCATTGGTTTGCAACTCTTGTTCTTCTGATTTCAGCTACTTACAATCTTTTTTTTTTTCAGGACCTCGTAGGACTTCAACTATGTTTTGAATTAATTGAGATGTAAGCACTTCCTCACCACAAAGCGAAGAGGAAGGATGTGACGTTCCCTGATCTTTACAATGGCCTAGGAAAGGTTCGAACGATCTAAGACTTTGCAAGCCACATACGTGTAAATAAACCATAAAAAAATAGCTCTTGACGCGTTCGGAACACGTAAGGAAGGTTGGGTTACTATACGAGTCTAGAGCCAAAGTCTTCCCCCGCGCCTTCGTTCCCACGGGCCACGGCTCCCAAAATCGATGTTCCCACAAGAATTAGCATCCAAATATCATCAGACTAAGCTGAATGAAAATATATTACTGTACTGTTACATTTCCCTTTTTTCTACACATGGCTTGGAAAATCTTTAGTTTATGGAAAATTAAATCAAAACATTATTCGGTGGAGAACTGATTTCATAAGACAAGCACCCTGACTAATGATCTTGCAGCAAATAAAAACGCACCAATGAGGATGGAGGGTAGAACAGAGCATATGATCAGCCAACCTAGAATGAATAGGCATTTCATGTCCGAAAATAAATAGGATGAATTATTTCAGAAGTCACTAGGCCTCCCAATCATACATACAACCAGGGCCGCCCGCGGGAGCCCCCCGACAACATCTCATCAAATTACCAGACCTATATATACTATCTTATTGTTCATGCGACACCAACCGACGCGCATACTAACCAACATCCATATTCACAACATTCATCCTTCTTAACATCGCACAACAAAGCCGCCATCTGTTTTTAATGGCAACTGGGTGAAAGGTAGCAACTTGCGCTAAGGTATACAACTGTCTGGCGAAGCAAGAGCTGCCTTCTCAATCAATTTTCGGAACAAGACATTCTTCACAAGATGTCATCAAACATCAGGGACAGCACCAGCCCCTGCACAAACTGGCTCCTCTTGGTTCTCTCCTCCTTCTCCTCAGGGAGCAAAGGCTCCTCAGCACTGTCCAACAAAAAAAGCCATAATCAGCACACCACCATGCAGAAATTACAATCCATGATTATCAAAATGAAACTAGTTCATAAGATATTACTGTTCATCAAAGTGAAACTAGTTCATACGATATTACTACTATTTAGCAGACATGTTTCATATAGCCTGCTTAAAGTGAAAAATGACTTCATGAACCGCCCTCAGTGACAGGTTTTTAGTGACCGACTATGGATTTCTCAAGCAATTGCATATCAAAATGACACCAAACTGTTGGTGTAGCGTCATATAAGTGAATGAAGCGTGCAAGTTGCAAATGACTTTCAATACCTTTCTTCTGCTTTCTGCTCCGAGGGATCACTTTTCTCAATAACTTTTTCCAATAACTCTTCTTGTGCATCTTTTGGTGAATCTGCATCATCATCAATGAAGCTACCGACAAAGGAGGAGAGTAGAGGATCAGGCACTGTGTTGAGCGAGGTGGCACGAGAGGATCCACCATAGCGGTATTGTATGTGCGCCGCATCCTTTTTCAATGCGGAATACATTGAAGAAGGTGATCCAGATGAAACTCGCTGGTTCCTCCACCTGCCCTGCATGTTACAAGCATGAACATAGGATTAGATAATATCCAAATAAATATGGAATATTATTAAAACAGGCATGAGAGTTATTCAAATAGGAAATACTTCATATTAGAGAAGGGACCAGATTACTCAAGTTAGTGCTGTATGAGGGTCATTGCATGTATCAAGTATCAATCAAGCACAGGAGGTTAATAATCTACAATCAATCAAGCACAAGAGAAAGCTAATCTATTATCTTCGCCGTTCGTCCTTCCAAACCTATGTTCTGCTCCCCAATCCTCTACAATGTGCCATTTGGCCATCTTCCTGGCGGTGGTTAACTAGTTTATTTCATGCATGTTGATTTTGTTGAAGAGGTTCAGAACTCGAATACTTTAATGATCTCATTTTCCTAATTGCAGATCATGATTGAACAATAACAGCAACCTATTCCATGCAGTTTCAGTTATATATAATAACTGACTGATGAATAATGATGCTTGTTGAAACTAATGATACCTTGAAGAAACTGGGATGCTCTGAGGTCATGTGCCCAACCAAGTCCATCCCAACTCTATCTGTGCATATAGGGCACACCTAAAGGAACAAAATGAAAAATAACCAGTAAGCAGACAAAACTGATCATGTCTGACTTATTTGTGGATGGGCATAGTTGTTTCCACAACAATCTAACAATAGATGTTGGAATTTACTTGAACATTTCCAAATATTTCTTATATCACAACATGCAAGCGAAGTGATAAAATACATAAATCCTATCCACACTATCAATAATCAACTACACATGGAACACAAAAGTTATCTTAGCAATCCTTAAATCCACATATTTCATAAAGAAATAATAGGAATAGAAGCTACTGCAGTTCCATTGCCTAAACACTATTTTAAAAGGCCACATGCACAAGCGAAGCATCGCTGCTACAAGCCTACAACTACTATAGCGGCACTAGTACACACTACAAGATATAAAGAAAAAATAGCAGCCACTGCACATTGCACTGCAAAATTAGTTCTACAGACCCTAATTGGTCACTTACCCAGACACGAGTAAATCCAAGAAAATCAGAACCACTAGACTTAATCCGGAAAGTGTAAAATATTGACAGCTCAGACCACAAATTCCTCTTATCCACGCTGTATAAAACATGGAAGTGCGACCAATGCAAAGTGTGCACTATTTAGTCTTGATGTTGTACACAGTTTTGCAGAAAAAAAATCTTATACTCACCACTGGCATTAAGAGCATCCAACACCTTTTGTAACTAGATTTGATTGTGATCCATTTTTATCTTGACGTAATCCATTGTAAGTCATTACTTTATGCTACATTTCAGTTGAGTGCATCCAGCATATTGTATGGTTGGATTTTAAGTTGACATGTGATGATGATGCAATATCATGTAACTATGATTCCGCACTTAGGATGGCTCTGTTGTTTCATTTGTAAGATTGCTATGAAGTTTATGGCATTTGCAAACAATAGAACCGTGATTTTCAAATTATACTATGAACTGCAATAGCCATCACTACAACTTTTGGGCCACACACAGGAAACATTACATTGAGAGGAACCCTACGTCCTCAAAGATCTATCCAGTATAAACATATGCACCTGGAGCACTCAATAACATAATGCACAATATTTACAAAAAGCAGTTCAATCAAACTCCCAAAGTTAAACTGAACAATTAACTCCCGATTTCAACCAATCAGAGCATAGAATTCATCTCACCAAGACACCAACTACAAGTGTGAATAAAAACTACAAATTCAGAGTATATTATATGATTGTATCAACTAAGCCACATGAATGCCATGCCATCACATCGACTTTATGTATCTACTGAAAAATAATGTATGGACTAAATTAATTGGATGGATCTAATCTTCACACGTGAAACACATCTCAATAAATAATATTTCCGTTATGACGGATGCACGCCATTACTCCTGCAGTTTCCACATTAGTGGATCTTTCAACCAATTCTTAATACACTTACAAATTTCTCTAAACATAGAAAAGATATAAATAGTTGGATCTTCTAATGCATTCTTATCAAGTAAGAATGAATTAATGATGCCACTATGAAACAAATGGAGACATCAAATGAAAGCACCCAAACTTCCTTGCAGAAGTAGAAAAATGAAGCCCAAAAAAGTAAGCCAGGCCTTCAACTAGCTTATAACTTAACACGCAAGCAACTTAAACATCCAAAAATACTATACTTGCAAGCAAACCTTGAGAGTGAAAATTAAAAGCAGCTCAAACATGCGCCGTATGCCAGAAGAAGCACTCTAAATTCCTAGCTCAAACATCTAAAGGAAGATTAAGCACATTTCTACACTATCAGATACAATTATGAGGAGAAGAACCCTATGCAGCAGGAAAATACCAACTCTGTACACAGCAATATCTTAGCTCAAAAACTAAAAGCATCTCAAACATGCATAGTATGTGAGTATGCGCAACTCATACGGCCCAAATTCCCACCTTTGCAATTAAAAATATGAAAATGACAAGTAAAATCACCACACACATACAGGCATTTCCCGGAGACTATATAGAAACAAAAACAATGCCTACATGTTACACAAGAGATTAACGACAAACCCTAATTTTTGAGCTAGATGCGCCTGAGAGCCACTAAGTGTTAGTACATCTTTCTATGAAGGTTGAGATGAAATTACCCCGGCCTTGGTCTCCGCCGCGTGCTCGTCCTCGATGTGCAAGCACAGGCCGACGCCGTCGAACTCCTCCCCGCAGAAGGGGCACTCCAGCTCCTCCTCCTCGGCGCCCCTCTCCTCCTCGTCGTCGGTCTCCTCCGCCTCCTCGAGCCGCATGAGCGCATCTGCCAAAGCACAAAACCTCATCAAAAACCTCCTCAGGAAACCCTCAAAATCACACGATTTGGAGCCAAGATCGGATCTTTGGGGTGGCGAAGCACGAACCGCGGAGCCTGGTCTCGGCCTGGAGGCGTTCGAAGGTGTCCATGTCCATGGCGGCGCCGGCTGGAGAGAGGGGCCCTTCGGCTTCCTGGCCTGGCCGGGGTCAAACCGGGCGGCGCCGGGCGCCGGGAGGGGGGCGGCGATCAGCGGGGTTTAGAGCTAGGGTTTTTGCGGCGGGTCGGAGGGGGGGAGGGGAGAGACACACCGACACGGCCGGGGGGAGGAGAGAGAGTGTGGGTGGCTAGCTATTTGGGTGAACGGGGGAGAAGCGCTTTTGCTTAGGGAGGAAGGAGGGGTGGCTATGTTGCATTTTTTTTTTTTTTTTGAGGAAGGTAAAGTACCCCTCCAAACATTATATCACAAGAGTTCTAGGGATACATAAGCCCTCGGGCGGATCTAGTAGCCAGACAAACCGGCCAACATTATACCTCTGGCCTTAATCTCCTGTGTGATGTGATAATATACTGGTTTGGAGTCCTCATTCATAGTATTGATCACCCTAAGGCAATCAGAAGCCACCTTAACTCTTCGAGTAAGCAAGTCGTCCGCCAATGAGAGAGCCTCCCTTATCGCAAGAGCTTCAACGGTTTCTGCATCTGAAATTCCTTCGTCCAGCCGGCCGGTGAGGGGATCCATTGCTGGACATTGGTCTCCACTTGTCTTGCTTGTACCTTGTTATTCATCTTGCTCTGTACCATACCTAGATCTTCCATGAAACTCCTGATGAAGCAATGAGTAGATAATGGACATTGGAATAGATTTTCATGAATTACCTTCCGCCTTGCGTGCCAGATAGCCCATAGGGAGACAAACACCTCTGTCATTTCACTAGAGGGTAATTTTTCAATGAGCTCAAAAATCCAGTCCCTCGCATTCCCTTGCTGCGTCATGGAGACCTGTTCCGCAACCTCCACTGATGCCAAAGCCCAAACGCATTTAGCCATTGTACACTCGATCAACGAATGCTTCCACGAGTCATCTTCTCCACACACTGCACATTTATCTTCCACTGCCATATTTCTATGTTTAAGAACATCACTCGTCGGGAGAGAGTGCTTTGCTAGCCTCCATAGAAAAACTTTTATTTTGGATGGAACTTGGATTCGCCAAAGGGAAGTCCACTGTTTTTCTACCTTTTTGTATCAGACGAAGCAGTTGACCCCTCCAGCCAAGCTTCCCTTGTTGTCTTGGTATGCACAAGCATCTTCTATGCTGATCGAACTGTAAAAACCCCTTTGCGGTCATAGTGCCAAGCCCACTCGTCCTGCTGGTTCCTGGTCGACAAAGGGAGGTTCAGAATCGCCTCCACATCCATCGGCAGGAAAACACTCCTTAAGCTTCTCACAGTTCCATGTTGCTGACGTACGATCAATGAACTCACTCACCCTGGAAGGGGCATGCGCCGCCAGGCAAGCAATAGGTCGTAGTCTCCCATCTCGGGGCAGCCAGTTATCATTCCATGGATCGGTAGCTTCGCCCGTACCAATTCTCTTAATTATCCCTTGCTTCAGAGTATCTCTCCCATCAAGGATAGCTCGCCATACCTGCGACGGTCGCGAGCCCAAATCTGCTTGCAAGAACTCTGTTGCTGGGAAGTATCTCGCTTTGAGTATCCTCGCACTCAAACTATCTGGTGATTGTAGAACCCGCCATGCTTGACGAGCTAAAAGAGCTAGGTTGAACAATTCTATGTCCCTAAACCCTAGTCCTCCCATGTACCGTGGCTTTGTCATATCCGACCATGCCACCCAACAAGCTTTTCGTTCACCAGCTTTACATCCCCACCAGAACTTACGTAGGATGGAATTGATCTCCTGGCATAAGCCTCTTGGTAACCTGAAACATGACATCGAGTAAGTGGGTATCGCCTGCGCTACAGATTTGATGAGGACATCTTTAGCTGCTGCTGACAATGTCTTCTCAAACCAACCCTGCACCCGCTTCCATATTCTGTCTTTCAAGAACTGGAGTTTACCATTTTTATCTCGCCCCACATCAATTGGCATTCCTAGGTATTTCTCATTCAGTGTCTCCTGGTGGACATCAAGCCAATCTTTAATATCATGTCTCAATGCCTCCGAGCACCCCTTGCTGAAGAAAATGGACGATTTGTCCAGATTTACTCGCTGCCCTAACGCATTACAATATAATTCCAAAACATCCCGAATGTGATTCGCACTCTCCAGATTTGCCTTGAAAAACAGCAGGCAAACATCTGCAAACAGTAAGTGGCTTATCGCCGGTGCCGACTCTGCCACTTTTACACCTTGAAGAGCTGATGATTCACAACGATCTTTTATGAGGCTTGATAAGCCCTCTGCTGCTAACAAAAACAAATACGGAGATATTGGATCACCTTGTCTTAAACCTCGGGAGGGGGCAAACTTTTCAGACTTCACACCATTGAAGAGAATGGAAAAAGAGACTATTGAAACAAGCCTCATTACCATATTAACCCACTGTTGGTGAAAACCAAGCTTGGACATGATTGCACGTAGGTAGCTCCACTCAATTCTGTCATAAGCTTTCCTCATGTCCAGCTTGAGAGCACAGAAATTGTTCTTCTTTGCTTTGTTTCCCTTCATAAAATGTAGACATTCAAAAGCAGTAATAATGTTATCTGTAATAAGGCGCCCAGGAACAAATGCCGACTGCTCCTCTGCTACAATCTCCGGGAGGATTATCTTCAAACGATTCACCAAAACCTTTGAGGCAATTTTGTATAAAACATTGCACAATGCTATAGGTCTGAACTGGCTAAGATCTTCCGGGCTGGCAACTTTAGGAATCAGCACTAAAAAGGTTTGATTAATAGATGCCATATCTTCCTCACCTCGCAGTAACCGCAGCACTGCCATGGTAACTTCCTCCCCACACACTGCCCAATGGCGCTGGAAAAAGTGTGCCGGGTACCCGTCCGGACCAGGAGACTTGGTCAGGAACATCTGGAATAATGCCGTCCTAACCTCCTTTCCATCAAAAGGGGCGATCAACAGCTCGTTCATGTCATGTGTCACCCTGGTCTGTACCACATTTAGAACCTCCTCCAAGCCGTGAGTCGCCTCGGACCCATATAAGTCAGTATATAAGGCTGTTGCTAGCGCACACATTTCTGCCTCATCCTCCGTGTACTCTCCATCTTCCCTCCTCAACCGAGTAATACGATTTTTCTTCCTTCTCTGACTAGCACGGAGATGAAAAAAATTTGTATTCTTGTCACCTTCAGACAACCATTGGATCCTCGACCTTTGGCGCCACATCACCTCCTCTCTCTGTTGTAATTCAATGAGCATGTTGCTGATCTTTATCTCCGCATGACTAGGGCCAACCCGGATCGGATCAGCTCTCAGTCTTCCCAGCTCAGTGGTAAGTTCGCTGATTCGCCTTTTAACACTACCAAAGGTGTCACGTTCCCAAGACTGCAACTTGGTCGAGATGGATTCCAGCTTGTGCTGTAGCTCACCACATGTGGTGGCCTTTCCCTTTTCCTGCCAAAGATTAGATAACAATGGCGAGAAAGAGTCATGAGACTCCCACATAACCTCGTACCTGAACAACTTGTTCTTTTTTCCAATTGGATGCCGCTCCACATGTCCAGAAAGCCTGAGTAGTATTGGGCAATGATCCGATCCAGCTGCTACAAGGTGGAACAAAGTAGCGTCAGGATATCTCGAACTCCAGTCCGGAGAAGCTAAGGCTCTATCCAGGCGAACTCTACAGAAACTGCCCCCGGCAACTCGCTTCTCAAAGGTCCAGGAATTTCCCTTGTAACCTAGATCAGCCAGGCCACACACATCCAACATATCTCGGAAGCCAGACATCTGGGCATAACTTCTCTCCAACACTCCAACGTGCTCGTGTCTGTGTAAGACTTCATTAAAATCCCCTATACACATCCACGGCAAGTCCGAAGATGCTCTTATAAACTTCAACATGTCCCACGTTTTGTGTCTTTCCGCCACGCGTGCCTCCCCATACACACACGTAAGTCTCCATGAGCCCCCTTCCAACCCAGTTACAATCGCATCCATGTGATACTGTGAATATGGTAATATTTCAACTTTAACATCATCATTCCAGTACATACCCAGGCCACCAGATCGACCTGTACTGCTAACTGCAAAACCATTCTTAAAACCAAGCAATGTTGCTAATTTTTCTACTCTAGTTCTGTGAAGCTGGGTTTCCACTACACAGAGCACAGTAGGAGCATGTGTTTGCACTAAAGTGCGCAATTCTCTAACTGTCGAGGACATGCCCAAACCTCGACAGTTCCAGCTTATTACACTCATTGATTCCCGCGGCCCTCCACTTGGGAGGCCGCTGTCATGGTTGTCTGGTTTTTTGCTTTCTTCTTATTCCCTCTTGGCGAAATATAAACTGGCGGTAGAGGAGGAACAGACTCTCCCTCTCCACTTGAGCTTGAAGCTTGTGCCGTGCTTCCATCACCCACCAATGCAAGAGCTAGGTTCCTTCTGACCAAAGGGTCATTAACGATAATTGATTCTGAAGAGTTCTTTACCGGTGTAACCAAACCTGCATCGCTTAGGCACCTCTTGCGCAAGATGATCTCCTTCTCGGTTTCAGCCGAATCCTTGACCTCCTCTCCCGCTGAACTGTTTTCCGTTCCCACATTATCTGGAGCTTTCTCTTGGCGGACAGCCTCCTGCTCCTTGGCCCTCTGCCCACGGCCGCCGTTTCTGCCAGGATTGCGCCCGCCACGGCCGCCGCGATTCCCCCGTCCTTCATTACGTCCTCTCTGAAACCATGGACCGGCCCCAGGGGTTCGCCGTCTCCAATCTTCAAACGGTGCGATCATCCAATCACCGTATTCCAAGGTTCTTTGATCATGCACCCCATCACCGCAGATCATACTGTCATGTCCAATCATTCCACAAGCCTCACAAAACCTAGGGAGCTTCTCAAATAATACACAGTAGGTTTGTCTCCTCTCCCCCTCGGGTGTTATAGAGACAAAGCGGGTGAGAGAGGAATTTATGTCAATCTTAACCCTTGCTCGTACAAAATTAGCACCAGTTAGTGATGGCGCGTACATCTCTACAGCAAGTACTATACCCACCCTAGCAGCCAGATCTTCCACAAGTTCCTTCTTACGAAATAGAGGGGGTATATTGTGGATCTGTACCCACACAGCCAGCCTATCCAGTACCACAGAAGCTGGGTCTGCAATTCCATCATAAGGCTCAATGATTAGCCCCATATCCCTGAACATCCAAGGACCTTCTTCAGTCAAACGTTTCCAGTCGCCCAAGCAAGAGACTTGAAGCACATACAAATCCCCTCCTACCGGCCTGATCATCCACTCACGTGCAAAATTCCATGCTACATCCATCGTGGAGTAGAACGACTTCCTGCTGTAAGTTCTACGGGTGTGAACTTTGACCAGTGCCATCCATCGCGCCTCTTCTTTCAGAGCAGCGAAATCGTCCTTTGGTAAGACAACATCGTCGAGTTCACTATCCTTCAGATGAAGCTTCTTCAGCATCTCCTCAATATCCAGCTTCTTCCTAGCCGAGAAACCCCCCTCCAGTATGGTGGGAATTACGGGGCACTGTAAATGGGCTGACGGCCTCAAGCCCAGTGTGGATCCAGCCTGCCCATTTTGTCCACATTATCTGGAAAAGAAAAGGTTCTTGTCCACATGCACCTAATGACACGTTTCACTGGGGGGGGGGGGGGGGGGGGGGGGGGGGAACGCTTATGGCACGTGAGGAAAATGGCAACTCGGCATCCTCACATGGCGTAGTAGTTCTCTTTTTGTGTAGGTCCAGGAATAATGCACGTACACCGAACTTTGTTTTAGAGATGGCTCTGAAAAACGGAAGCTGTTACCCTTGTGTAACATGAATAAAAAACATATTTTTTACGGGTATTGATATTAGTGTGTAACTATTTTGTTTTCACAAAATGCCCTTGTAGCTTAGTTGGTTAGAGCACCCGTTTAGTAAGCGGGAGGTCTTGAGTTAAACTTGAGAGTACTTTGTAACTGTTTTAATTTTTTGCATTTCAAGCTGTCGAACTTTAGTTGGGTTTTTTTTCTTTTCGATGTTAATTTTTTGCATTTCAAGCTGTCGAACTTTGTAGTTGTTTTATTTTTGTTCATTTCAAGCTCAAACTGTTTCTCTCTTCGATGCTTCTCATTAATTGTGATGTTAATTTTTTTTCATGTAATGATCATAGAAAATCGGCTAGATCTAAACTTCGTAACTGTTTTAATTTTTTGCATTTCAAGCTGTCGAACTTTAGTTGTTTTTTTTTCTTTTCGATGTTAATTTTTTGCATTTCAAGCTGTCGAACTTTGTAGCTATTTTATTTTTGTTCATTTCAAGCTCAAACTGTTTCTCTCTTCGATGCTTCTCATTAATTGTGATGTTAATTTTTTTCATGTAATGATCATAGAAAATCGGCTAGATCTAAACTTCGTAACTGTTTTAATTTTTTGCATTTCAAGTTATCGAACTTTAGTTGGGTTTTTTTTCTTTTCGATGTTAATTTTTTGCATTTCAAGCTGTTGAACTTTGTAGCTGTTTTATTTTTGTTCATTTCAAGCTCAAACTGTTTCTCTCTTCGATGCTTCTCATTAATTGTGATGTTAATTTTTTTTCATGTAATGATCATAGAAAATAGGCTAGATCTAAACTTCCATCTAATTAACAAATCGAGTTATGTTTAATATGTCGTATTTGCAAACCTAGGCAATGGTTTTGATCTAATAATTGCCCATTACTACCTTCCTCTCGAAATTAAACAAAGTTCAACACAATTATAGGCTTTGCCCTTTTGAGAACTTTTTGCTCTCTTTTATTAGAATGATTCCCATTAATACCCTCCAGCCGACAAGGAACTTTTGGCATGTACTATGATTGTCAGACTACCACCATTAATACCCTCTTGAGTTCAACTCTCAACGAGAGCATTGAAGTTGTTTTATTTTTTCTGCATTTCAAGTTGTTGAACTTTGGTTGGGTTTTTTTTTTGCATTTCGAGCTGTACAAACTGTTTCTCTCTTCGATGCTTCACATTAATTGTGATGTTAAAAAATTCAAGTAATGATCACAGAAAATCTACTAGACCTGAACTTCCATCTAATTAACAAATTTAGCTATGTTTAATAGGTTGGATTTGCAAACCTAGGCGATGGTTTTGACCTAATAATTGCCCATTACTACCTTCTTCTCGAAATTAAACAAAGTTCAACACAATTATAGGCTTTGCCCTTTTGAGAACTTTTTGCTCACTTTTATTCGAATGATTCCCATTAATACCCTCTAGCCGATCTATAGGAGGACTGACAAGTGGAAGTAGTCGAATTCACCTCCAAAGGTATTTTGTAGCATAAATTAGGCGTAACTTAATAAGATTGTTGGGTTTGGCACTAAATCCCTAATGATTGCCCAATACTACCCTCTTCTCAAAATTGCCTCCACTAATGTGCCCAAAAGGCCCATTAACTTTTCCCTATGAGGCCTTTAGCAATTTCTATTAGCCCATGGCCCCTAAATAAATCCTAGGGGGCTCCCAGTAATTACCCGGTATTATCCGGTATGCCTGGAAACTCTTCTTGTAACTCCGGAGCGCTTTTAGTCTCTCTCGAACTATTTCTTTTATTACCGAAACTTTTTTGGTAATATTTTCTCATATTCCTAGCTCCTATAGAACTAATGCCTTAAGCGTATGACCTTGTAGGTTCGGTGAAATATATACATGAACAAAACTTCCTTTCGTTCAATGATCAACAGCCAAACCGTGGACATCCATGTTGACCCCTATACTCACACGAGTGATATTTGAGTGAACCTTTAGTTATCATATGTTACTCCTTTTGCTTCGCAATACTTTACAAAACTCAAGATGACATATATAGGTGTCCCCATGAGTCATGCACGTGCTCACTATATCAGTCTCCTCGTTCCTGGTTTTGTTATTCTTTCTCATTATCGTGTTCCAGCACCCCTGTGAGCAACTCACCTGCATCTGGCCAGACGATGATGGATGTTATCACACCAAGAGGGCCCTACGAATATCTCTCCATCAGCAAATTCCACTCTTGAGCTATCTAGTCCCTTGTCATACGTTTTCTCATAAACCCGTAAGTTGTCATTATGATCCTTGTGTTAGAGATGACATTGGAACAACCCAAAGTGTATTGTCCGGTATGAAGTGATAAGATACTCTCATGGTGTAAGAAATTGAGCATACATTAACTCTTCGTGTTATTGACTATAGACTTGTGACGAGAACATCTCTAAGTATATCAAATAACTTGGGTCAATTCATTATGATCATTCTACTAACATCATACTCTTAGTGTTGTCGGCATCCTTGTTACACTTAACTAATGCCCATGATCAAGAAAGCATAACCCGCATGTAACACTTGAGCTAGTCCTAGAAGTGAGACTAGCAATCAGGTTTTACCATTTATTATTCTCGACATGCTTATGAGTTTTCCTCTAAATCATGCATTCAAGAACCATAACATTTATAGCATAGAATATAAACATCTAATTATAAATGTGGAAATAAATAATACAATCAGTATTGCCTCTGGGCATAATTCCAACAATCTGTAGTGTGGATTTTAGCGACACTAAGCCTTTAAAGTATGCAGTGTGTCAAAACAAGCAAGTCTATGGAAGACTCACACCAAAAGAAGTTGTTAAGTTTACCGAAGTCCAACAATGTGAGCATTTCAACAGTGCCAGATGTTTTGGAGATTAGCTCTTGTGCACTGACTTCCAAACTAGTGGTCTACTTTGACCAACACAAAAAAATCATGAAAGCGGTGTACTATAAATTTGTGATAGTCTCTATGTACATTTCTTAAGAATCTGATCGACATAGCCCATCTCATGTACATAAGGGCTCTCTCGCTGCTGCCTAGCAACCCAGTGCACAAGGGCAGCCTCCTATGCGCCTTCTTTGCCGCCGGCCATTGCTATGGCCCCTTCCACGATCCCGCCCTCAATATATCTTCACCTTCATCTGGCACTACCACCACATAGTCCTCAGGCTTGGTTATGATCATCTTGATGATGGTGATGATGACATCCTTGGCACTCGCCCCATGGCGTCGATGACATAGTAGCAAGCTCCATATTTGATCATGGTCTTGGTCATTGACGGTGTCCTGGACTAGGGGGTACCAACCTAGTCAGCCAACAGTCTTCGGGTCGAGCTTATGGGCCATCATTCTCATAAGGAAGGACTCCGGAAGCCTCGCACCTCGACATGTTCAAGACAGCTTCTATCGAAGACTTAGCATGTACTCCAAGGACATCTTCAGTTGCCGCCATGCGCATCCTTAGATATGCAACCGACCATGTAACCCTAGGTAACCCCCCTGGCGTGTATATAAGCCAAGGGGTTTAGCCTGTAGAGGGGATCCTGTAAGTGCATCTAGTGCCACCCCTAGTTGGTTTTGAAGTATTTACGACAAACTTGGTTGAGGGACTAATGTGTTCGTGAGATTCACGGGAGAACACATGTAGAAGTCCCTATTGATTCAGTTTACCCATCGAAGATGACCTCTAAAAATGTATGAAGACATTGCTGGTTCACGAATACATTCATGTCGAAGATAATGACACGTGAAGACATTCGCTTGAAGACAATGGAGCTTGAAGACATAGATTCTTTTGTGGTTTCATTTTCTTCTTTCCTGAGTCGTAGGAGCCGCCGAACTGTTAAGTGGGGTCGAGGTAAACAAAGTCGGAAAATTGACGTGATGCTCAACCCAAAATCCTATGTCTTTGAGCAAATAAAAATGAGAGAAAATCTTATCCTAAGTTGGATGAGTCAGCTTTGCTTGTAGCCCAAGTCAAGCTATCGTGTGTGTTTGAAATCCAACCATTGGACACATGTCAGTTGTCCATTGACCCAGGGTCATTTCGGACATATCATGTCGGGTTGCCACATGTCTATAAATAGCCCACCCCCTCCACCATAAATTGGCGGCTGCACCAAGTTAGTGCACGGCTTTTGTCGTTTGAGAGCAACCCACCTATGAAGCCTTTGAGAGATAATCCTTGCGAGGACAAAACCCAAACACCTAGAGCCCAAAGAGTGTTTGGCATCACTGAAGTCTTTTCTGTTCTGCGTGAACCGAAGACTTGTTACACTTGAAGACCGTGATCTTCTAGTCGGTTAGACGTCGTGTTCCGAGCATCCAAGAGGCATTGTGGATTGCCGGTGAACAAAGTCTATGAAAGTTTGGAAGTCTACCTTGAAGACTTACTTGAGTGATTGGGCGAGGTCTAAGTGACCTTAGCTGAAGGGGAATAAGGTGAAGACGTGAACTACAGAAAAAAACACTTCCATGAGGATATGTGTTTGTCACAGTAGGTCACGTTTTCTGTCATGGCATTGTCAACGTGGTCAACAACCGAGAGGAATAAGGAGATGACTGTACGTGGAGAGGATGATAGTAGGGACCCACCAGGGTCATGGTAGTACGCAAGCAAGTGCCTCGTTATTACAAGCCCAAAAAATGGTTCCTCCTAATGGTTGGACATATGGGTCCCACGCCATTGCCAACGTAGTCAATAAACGAGAGATTACACAACGAGCAGCTGAGACCAGGGACCCAACAGATCAAGCAGTTGTTATTTACCTTTTTTAGGAACAATCAGTTGTTATTTACTAGTTTTAGAGACAAATCAGGGTAACAATGGGGTTGTGCGGGGGTTGTGGCCCCTCTAGCCCAGGGTTTATTTTATGTTTACCACATGATGAGCCCAGTTATGTTTTTTTCTTTCTGAAAATGGCTAGCCCAGTTATAATTTTTAAAAAGAAATACCCAACGGAGGCCTACTTGCTTTCTCACCCCTACTAGGCTGCAAATCTTTCAAGACGAGAGCGATGTATTCGCTTGCCTAGAAAATGAAGTAGTAAGAAATGGGATGTAAATTTTAAAAACACAGCAAATCGCAATTAGTTTGAAATACCGGTTTTTTAAGATTTTGAGATTTGGAATTTAATTGTTTTTTTGCGGGAAAATTATGTTGGATTTTAATTGATATAAAATTATTGTTTTTGAATTAGTTTGAACGTGATTCAAAATTTTGGGATTAAAAACAGTTTGGACGCACCGAAATATGAAAATTGCGTTGAATTTTTAACCGTGGCCAGAATATGGGCTGTAATGGTAACAAAAAGAATATGGGCTTGAAAAAAATCCTTAAGAATTAGCCAATGGGATGTAAATTTATTAGCAATAATGGTAGATGGGTTGTATGTTGTTTTCCACATATTTGAGGCTGACTTGTGGGCCTACTAGTTTGACGCGTACGCTTGCCTAAAAAAAGTTTGACGCACACGCAAGGCCGTGTCAACTTAATCAACACACGAGAGCAGTGACTATTGGATGTCCATCCAACGGCAGTCGTGCTTCTTCAATCTCTGCTCTTCATGCTCCGCCCGCCCAAACCAGCACTGGCGGGACTGCTTGCTCCTGCCTCCCATGCCCGGTTGTGCTGCCGCGCAGGCCTCACCACCCCACCCTACTCCCATCGCTGGCCTGTCCATCCCTCTACTCACCCACACCTGCTGTTATTCTCCGACGATGGCATACGAACTAGTAAACCCTCATACTCCCCTCCGTGATGGAAACAACTGCCGAGTCTTCCCTGACTCTGTGTCGCTCCCTTCCTAGGCCTCGCCGTCGTCCACCTCCCTGGTTCTCTCGGTGCGGCGTGGTCAACATGGTCAATGAACGACATCCATCGAAAGAGGACTGTACGTGGAGAGGCCGACAGCTGGTCCACGGCCGCATGCAAGGAAGTGCCTCCTTATTACACGCAAAATAATGATTCCTCCACCTGACAGCGGGGACCCACTAGAAGGGCCTCTGTACTTCGTGAAAAAACCTTCCTCCCACTGACAGCTCGGACCCACCAGCTATATCTTCGCACGCAAGGAAGTTCCTCCTTATTACACAAAAAAATGAATACTCCCCCTGCTAGCTGGGACCCACCATATTTGGAGGCTGACTTATGGGCCTAGTAAGTTGACGCAGATGCAGGGCTTTGTCAACTTAGTCAATATAAACAATTCTAGCTGTAGTGACCGTACGATGTCCATCCAATGGCCATCGTGCTTCTTCAACCTCTGGTCTTCTTGCTGCAGACGCCCAAACTAGCGCCGGTCGTGCCGCCTGCTCCTGCCTCCCGTGGGCGGCTGTGCTACGACGCAGGCCTCACCGCCCCATCGTACTCCCATAGCTGGCCTGACCATCCCTGTACTCACACGGACCTCCTGTTATTCTCCGACGACAGCAGCCTCACACTGCAGCCGAATCAGTAAACCCTAGTACTCCCCTCTGCGTGGGAAACAACTGCCGAGTCTTCCCCGGCTCCAAGTCATTCCCTTCCTAGGCCTCACCGTCGTCCATCGCCTTGGTGCTCTCGGTGCGGCGTGGTCAACATGGTCAAGAAACAACTTCCATCAGAAGAGGACTGTACGTGGAGAGGCTGACAGCTGAGTCCACGGCCGCAACAAGGGAGTGCCTCTTATTACGCGCAAAACAATGATTCCTCCACATGACAGCGGGGACCCACCGGAAGGGCTTCTATATTTTGCGAAAAATGTTTCCCCCTAACAGCTGGGACCCACTAGCTAGATCTTCGCACGGAAGGAAGTCCGTTCTTACCCCCTGACAGCTGGGACCCACCAGGTTGAAGCGAAGGTAGCATTATCTGTTTGGACGCGAACATGTATGTACATAACGATCGATAGGTCTCTTTGCAGCGATGTACCGTGGCTGAGTAAGGAGCGACACGTGTTGAAGTAGAGGCACCGACGTAGCATGTCACGTTGTCCCATCTATATCATGTACATGTACGTACAACCACGCTGCAAGAAAGTAAATACGGCTACATACGTACATACAGGCAGGGTCTCTAATGCGTACAGTGAAGTCGTCCTGTTCATCGGCAGCCAACCGGCTAGGTCGGCACACAGGAAACAACATCATGTTCATCGGGAGGCAACCGACTGGGTCGGAATGGAGGAAACATCATCATGTTCATCGGGTGGCAACCGATTGGGTCGGAGTACGTCATGTTCATATGGAGCCAACCAACTTGGACAGAACGGCCAAAACGAGGTTTGGCGTACCGCAGAACAGAGGAAGCAGCCTTCTGTTCGATCGCGTACGGCCCAAACAGGGTCCTGTTCATTAGGAAGGGTGTGCCATACCGCAAAATGGAGGAAACAGACTTTGTTTAAGTTCATACGGTCGAAACGGGGTCCTATTGATCGGGAGGGGTGTGGCGTACCGCAACGAAGGAAACAGACTTATGTTCGAGCGCCTACGGTCGAAATGGGGTCATGTTCATCCACCGTCTATGGCCTCGCTCCAGCCTCCATGGGCTACTGTTCAACCACCATCGACTTCCTCCAGCCTCCACCAGCTAATGTTCATCCAACATCCACCGGCAACTGTTCATCCAGCCTCCACGGGGTCCTGTTCATCCACCCCCAACCGGCTAGGCGCAGTGGCATCCTCGGGGTCCTATTCACCAGCGGCAACCGCTTACTACAGCGTGGTCCTGTTCATCCAACCCCCACCTGGAACTGTTCATTCACAGCCAACCAACCAGCTTGACTCTCACCATGTCTCGACTCATTCTATGTATCGCGTGCGTGCGGTAGTAACAATCACTATTCATCGAGAGGCAACCCAATGCACCGGCTGGCTACGTCTCACACGAGGGCTTGATCGGCTTCAGTAAGCAGCAGCAGTGATCGATCGCTTAGGTTCAGTCAGCAGCAGCAACAAAGGAATCGCTCGGGTTTAGTCAGCACTGAAGGAATCGCTCGGGTTCAGTTAGCAGCCAAGGGATTGATCGGCTTCAGTACATAGTGGGATCCATCGATCGCTCGGGTTTAGTAGCGAACACCTCACTCGGATTCAGTTATAGAGAACATGACTCGCACACCACATGCGCATACGCGAGAGAAATGCGCAAACCACACTGCATCGCTCGGCCCGACCACCCACCGTAACCAGGAACTCCGCAAAAATTTCCTCGCCCTCACTTCTACCATAATTTTTTATGTCATGGAAGGCCCAAAGAATGTCATGCAGGTGCATCCCCAGCCCGCCCAGAATGAAAAACCCATTTTCTGTCATGATTTTTTGTCATAGAAGTAGGATCCCACCACATCTATGATGATACGTGGTTTTGTCACAATTATCGTCATAAAAGTGCCATAACCATGATAGGAAAAAATCGTTCGGGTCAAAATGTCATGGATGTGTCTTTTTTTGTAGTGATACATCTTGGTGGAGCGCAAAAAATGATATGAGTGAAATAACATGCACGCATCACCAAGCACATAAGTGAATGATCATACACAAGTAATTGTAGAGATAAGCACTAACCACACATTAAGCATAGTATGATCAACCACACAATCGAACGTAGTATCTCACAAGCATAAAAACAACCAAGTAGCATGAAACAAACAGACATTGTAGCAATGAGCAATAAAAACCAACAAGAAAAAGAACGAGACACTCTCTCTCTCTCGAAGCCTATGATCTATACATTTTCTCCCCCTTTGGCAACAAGTTACCAAAAAGCTCGAAAAAGTATTGTGCTATATGTCTCTCTAGGCACGATCCTCTAGAGCTCCTGGAGGGGTCTTCTGGCTTGTGGCTCTAGTGTGCGTAGATGGCATTGACAGAACTGCCTCTATGAATGCTTCTGCTGAAGTCTGCTGCACTAGTGGTGTAGATACTGCAGGTGCCACTATAGCAGTAGTGGTAGGTGCAGAATGAGTAGGCCTCATGTCTACAACTGGCACAACTAAGGATCTGGCTGCCCTTTGCACTGTCTGAAACCTCTCCGTAGTGGTGTGCTCATTGACATCTTGAACAGCATCTCTAAGCTTCTCCACAATAGACAAGATCTCTATGACCTTGACATTTAAGACGTACATCTTGTCCTCCACAATCTGCTCTAAGCTCTCCTGGTTCTTGGCTAAGTTGGCCACACTTCGCTCAATCCTCAGTGTTGCTTCCAGTAGATATGTCATTTGGTCTTGCATGGACTTGAGATTTGCTATTGGGGCATTGTGTGTAGTGGCTTCCTTTGCTGCCTTTGCTGATGCTACTACCTGAGCCTTCTCTTGAGCCTGAACTGATGTAGGGTGTGAAGGATCCATCACCACTGCATTGTCCTTAAACTCTGGCTGAAGAGGAAGGTGCTCACGATCAAGTAGATATGTGTCTGTACCAACCTTGGAGTTGATAATCATTTTAATGTGAGGGGCATATCCACAAGGCCTTTTCTGGTCAGTGGCGGTCCTCTTGACCATTTCAATAATTAAGCTCATAACTTTGAATTTCTAGGGTGGGGAGTCAAACAAGTGAAGCAAATTGATGGAGTGGCCACAGATCTGTTGGGGAACGTAGCAGAATTTAAAATTTTCTATGCATCACCAAGATCAATCTATGGAGTTACCTAGCAACGAGGGAAAGGGGAGTGCATCTACATACCCTTGTAGATTGCAAGCGGAAGCATTCAAGAGAACGGGGTTGATGGAGTCGTACTCGTCGTGATCCAAATCACCGATGACCGAGCGCCGAACGGACGACACCTCCGCGTTCAACACACGTACGGTTGGGAAGACGTCTCCTCCTTCTTGATCCAGCAAGGAGGAAGGAGAGGTTGATGGAGATCCAGCAGCACAACGGCGTGGTGGTGGAAGCAACGGTGATCTCGGCAGGGCTTCGCCAAGCTCAGCGAGAGGGAGAGGTGGCACGGGAGGGAGAGGGAGGCGCCAGGGGCTAGGGTGCCGCTGCCCTCCCTCCCCCCACTATATATAGGGCCCCTAGGGGGGCACCGACCCTAGAGATTGGATCTCAAGGGGGGGGGGGCGGCGGCCAAGGGGGGGTGGCTTGCCCCCCAAGCCAAGTGGGGCGCCCCCCACCCCTAGGGTTTCCAACCCTGGGCGCAGGGGGAGGTCCAAGGGGGTGCACCAGCCCACCAGGGGCTGGTTCCCTTCCCCACTTCAGCCCATGGGGCCCTCCGGGATAGGTGGCCCCACCCGGTGGACCCCCGGGACCCTTCCGGTGGTCCCAGTACAATACCGGTGACCCCCGAAACTTTCCCCATGGCCGAAACTGGACTTCCTATATACAATTCTTCACCTCCGGACCATTCCAAAACTCCTCGTGACGCCCGGGATCTCATCCGGGACTCCGAACAACTTTCGGGTTACCGCATACTAATATCTCAACAATCCTAGAATCACCCAACCTTAAGTGTGTAGACCCTACGGGTTCGGGAGACACGCACACATGATCGAGACGACTCTCCGGCCAATAACCAACAGCGGGATCGGGATACCCATGTTGGCTCCCACATGCTCCTCGATGATCTCATCAGATGAACCACGATGTCGAGGATTCAATCAATCCCGTATACAATTCCCTTTGTCAATCGGTACGTTACTCGCCCGAGACTCGATCGTCGGTATCCCAATACCTCGTTCAATATCGTTACCGGCAAGTCACTTTACTCGTACCGTAATGCATGATCCCATGGTCAACCACTTGGTCACATTGAGCTCATTACGATGATGCATTACCAAGTGGGCCCAAAGATACCTCTCCGTCATACGGAGTGACAAATCCCAGTCTCGATTCGTGCCAACCCAACAGACACTTTCGGAGATACCCGTAGTGCACCTTTATAGTCACCCAGTTACGTTGTGACGTTTGGCACACCCAAAGCACTCCTACGGTATCCGGGAGTTGCACAATCTCATGGTCTAAGGAAATGATACTTGACATTCGGAAAAGCTCTAGCAAACGAACTACACGATCTTTGAGCTATGCTTAGGATTGGGTCTTGTCCATCACACCATTCTCCTAATGATGTGATCCCGTTATCAATGACATCTAATGTCCATAGTCAGGAAACCATGACTATCTTTTGATCAACGAGCTAGTCAACTAGAGGCTCACTAGGGACGTGTTGTGGTCTATGTATTCACACATGTATTACGATTTCCGGATAACACAATTATAGCATGAACAATAGACAATTATCATGAACAAGGAAATATAATAATAACCATTTTATTATTGCCTCTAGGGCATATTTCCAACAGTCTCCCACTTGCACTAGAGTCAATAATCTAGTTACATTGTGATGAATCGAACACCCATAGAGTTCTGGTGTTGATCATGTTTTGCTCTAGGGAGAGGTTTAGTCAACGGATCTGCCACATTCAGGTCCGTATGTACTTTACAAATATCTATGTCTCCATTTTGAACACTTTCACGAATGGAGTTGAAGCGACGCTTGATATGCCTGGTCTTCCTGTGAAACCTGGGCTCCTTGGCAAGGGCAATAGCTCCAGTGTTGTCACAGAAGAGAGTCATCGGGCCCGACGCATTGGGAATGACTCCTAGGTCGGTAATGAACTCCTTCACCCAGATTGCTTCTTGTGCTGCCTCCGAGGCTGCCATGTACTCCGCTTCACATGTAGATCCCGCCACAACGCTTTGCTTGCAACTGCACCAGCTTACTGCCCCACCATTCAAAATATACACGTATCCGGTTTGTGACTTAGAGTCATCCAGATCTGTGTCGAAGCTAGCATCGACGTAACCCTTTACGACGAGCTCTTCGTCACCTCCATAAACGAGAAACATATCCTTAGTCCTCTTCAGGTACTTCAGGATATTCTTGACCGCTGTCCAGTGTTCCATGCCGGGATTACTTTGGTACCTTCCTACCAAACTTACGGCAAGGTTTACATCAGGTCTGGTACACAACATGGCATACATAATAGACCATATGGCCGAGGCATAGGGGACGACACTCATCTTTTCTCTATCTTCTGCCGTGGTCGGACATTGAGCCGTGCTCAATTGCATACCTTGCAATACAGGCAAGAACCCCTTCTTGGACTGATCCATATTGAACTTCTTCAATATCTTGTCAAGGTACGTACTTTGTGAAAGACCAATGAGGCGTCTCGATCTATCTCTATAGATTTTGATGCCTAATATATAAGCAGCTTCTCCAAGGTCCTTCATTGAAAAACACTTGTTCAAGTAGGCCTTTATGCTTTCCAAGAATTCTATATCATTTCCCATCAACAGTATGTCATCCACATATAATATGAGAAATGCTACGGAGCTCCCACTCACTTTCTTGTAAACACAGGCTTCTCCATAAGTCTGTGTAAACCCAAACGCTTTGATCATCTCATCAAATCGAATGTTCCAACTCCGAGATGCTTGCACCAGCCCATAGATTGAGCGTTGGAGCTTGCACACCTTGTTAGCATTCTTAGGATCGACAAAACCTTCCGGCTGCATCATATACAATTCTTCCTTAAGAAAGCCGTTAAGGAATGCCGTTTTGACGTCCATTTTCCATATCTCATAATCATAGAATGCGGCAATTGCTAACATGATTCAGACGGACTTCAGCTTCGCTACGGGTGAGAAAGTCTCATCGTAGTCAACCCCTTGAACTTGTCGATAACCCTTAGCGACGAGTCGAGCCTTGTAGATGGTCACATTACCATCTGCGTCTGTCTTCTTTTTAAAGATCCATTTATTTTCTATGGCTCGCTGATCATTGGGCAAGTCAGTCAAAGTCCATACTTCGTTTTCATACATGGATCCTATCTCGGATTTCATGGCTTCTAGCCATTTGTCGAAATCTGGGCCCGCCATCGCTTGCTCATAGTTCAAAGGTTCAATGTTGTCTAACAACATGATTTCCAAGACAGGGTTGCCGTACCACTCTGGTGCGGAATGTGTCCTTGTGGACCTATGAAGTTCAGTAGCAACTTGATCTGAAGTTTCATGATCATCATCATTAACTTCCTCTCTAGTCGGTGTAGGCACCTCAGTAACATTTTCCTGAGTTGCGCCACTTTCCGGTTCAAGAGGTAATACTTCATCAAGTTCTACTTTCCTCCCACTTACTTATTTCGAGAGAAACTCTTTCTCTAGAAAGGATCCATTCTTGGCAACAAAGATCTTGCCTTCGGATATGAGGTAGAAGGTATACCCAATAGTTTCTTTAGGGTATCCTATGAAGACGCATTTTTCCGACTTGGGTTCGAGCTTTTCAGGTTGAAGTTTCTTGACATAAGCATCGCATCCCCAAACTTTTAGAAACGACAGCTTAGGTTTCTTCCCAAACCATAATTCATACGGTGTCGTCTCAACGGATTTCGACGGAGCCCTATTTAAAGTGAATGCGGCAGTCTCTAAAGCATAGCCCCAAAATGACAGCGGTAGATCGGTAAGAGACATCATAGATCGCACCATATCCAATAGAGTGCGATTACGACGTTCGGACACACCATTACGCTGAGGTGTTCCAGGCGGCGTGAGTTGTGAAACTATTCCACATTTCCTTAAGTGCGTGCCAAATTCGTGACTCAAGTATTCTCCCCCACGATCTGATCGCAAGAACTTGATTTTCCTGTCACGTTGATTCTCAACCTCACTCTGAAATTCCTTGAACTTTTCAAAGGTCTCAGACTTGTGTTTCATTAAGTAGACATACCCATATCTACTCAAGTCATCAGTGAGGGTGAGAACATAACGATAGCCACCGCGAGCCTCAACACTCATTGGACCGCACACATCAGTATGTATGATTTCCAATAAGTTGGTTGCTCGCTCCATTGTTCCTGAGAACGGAGTCTTGGTCATTTTACCCATGAGGCATGGTTCGCACGTGTCAAATGATTCGTAATCAAGAGACTCCAAAAGTCCATCTGCATGGAGCTTCTTCATGCGTTTGACACCTATGTGACCAAGGCGGCAGTGCCACAAGTATGTGGGACTATCATTATCAACCTTACATCTTTTGGTATTCACACTATGAATATGTGTAACATTACGCTCGAGATTCATTAAGAATAAACCATTCACCAGCGGGGCATGACCATAAAACATATCTCTCATATAAATAGAACAACCATTATTCTCGGATTTAAATGAGTAGCCATCTCGAATTAAACGAGATCCTGATACAATGTTCATGCTCAAAGCTGGCACTAAATAACAATTATTGAGGTTTAAAACTAATCCCGTAGGTAAATGTAGAGGTAGCGTGCCGACGGCGATCACATCGACCTTGGAACCATTCCCGACGCGCATCGTCACCTCGTCCTTCGCCAGTCTCCGCTTATTCCGCAGCTCCTGCTTTGAGTTACAAATGTGAGCAACCGCACCGGTATCAAATACCCAGGAGCTACTACGAGTACTGGTAAGGTACACATCAATTACATGTATATCACATATACCTTTAGTGTTGCCGGCCTTCTTGTCCGCTAAGTATTTGGGGCAGTTCCGCTTCCAGTGACCACTTCCCTTGCAATAAAAACACTCAGTCTCGGGCTTGGGTCCATTCTTTGGCTTCTTCCCGGCAGCTTGCTTACCGGGCAGGCAACCCCCTTGCCGTCCTTCTTGAAGTTCTTCTTACCCTTGCCTTTCTTAAACTTAGTGGTTTTATTCACCATCAACACTTGATGTTCCTTTTTGATCTCCACCTCCGCTGATTTCAGCATTGAATATACCTCAGGAATGGTCTTTTCCATCCCCTGCATATTGAAGTTCATCACAAAGCTCTTGTAGCTCGGTGGAAGCGACTGAAGGATTCTGTCAATGACCGCGTCATCCGGGAGATTAACTCCCAGCTGAGTCAAGCGGTTGTGCAACCCAGACATTTTGAGTATGTGCTCACTGACAGAACTATTTTCCTCCATCTTACAACTGAAGAACTTGTCGGAGACTTCATATCTCTCGACCCAGGCACGAGCTTGGAAAACCATTTTCAGCTCTTCGAACATCTCATATGCTCCGTGTTGCTCAAAACGCTTTTGGAGCCCCGGTTCTAAGCTGTAAAGCATGCCGCACTGAACGAGGGAGTAATCATCAGCACATGACTGCCAAGCGTTCATAACGTCTTGGTTCTCTGGGATGGGTGCATCACCTAGCAGTGCTTCTAGGACATAATCTTTCTTGGCAGCTATGAGGATGATCCTCAGGTTCCGGGCCCAGTCCGTATAGTTGCTGCCATCATCTTTCAGCTTGGTTTTCTCTAGGAACGCGTTGAAGTTGAGGGCAACATTAGCGTGGGCCATTTGATCTACAAGACATATTGTAAAGATTTTAGACTAAGTTCATGATAATTAAGTTCATATAATCAAATTATTCAATGAACTCCCACTCAGATAGACATCCCTCCAGTCATCTAAGTGAAACATGATCCGAGTCAACTAGGCCGTGTCCGATCATCACGTGAGACGGACTAGTCAACATCGGTGAACATCTTCATGTTGATCGTATCTTCTATACGACTCATGCTCGACCTTTCGGTCTTCCGTGTTCCGAGGCCATGTCTGTACATGCTAGGCTCGTCAAGTCAACCTAAGTGTATCGCGTGTGTAAATCTGGCTTACACCCGTTGTATTCAAACGTTAGAATCTATCACACCCGATCATCATGTGGTTCTTTGAAACAACGAGCCTTCGCAATGGTGCACAGTTAGGGGGAACACTTTCTTGAAATTATTACGAGGGATCATCTTATTTAAGCTACCATCGTTCTAAGCAAATAAGATGTAAAACATGATAAACATCACATGCAATCAAATAGTGACATGATATGGCCAATATCATTTTGCTCCTTATGATCTCCATCTTTGGGGCACCATGATCATCGTCGTCACCGGCATGACACCATGATCTCCATCATCATGATCTCCATCATCGTGTCTTCATGAAATTGTCTCGTCATCTATTACTTCTACTACTATGGCTAATGGTTTAGCAATAAAGTAAAGTAATTACATGACGTTGTATGTTGACACGCATGTCATAAATAAATTAAGACAACTCATATGGCTCCTGCCGGTTGTCATACTCATCGACATGCAAGTCGTGATTCCTATTACAAGAACATGATCAATCTCATATATCACATATATCATTCATCACATCCTTTTGGCCATATCACATCACATGGAACATGCTGCAAAAACAAGTTAGACGTCCTCTAATTGTAGTTGCAAATTTTTACGTGGCTCCTATAGGTTTCTTAGCAAGAACATTTCTTACCTATGCCAAAAAACCACAACGTGATATGCCAATTTCTATTTACCCTTCATAAGGAGCCTTTTCATCGAATCCGATCCGACTAAAGTGGGAGAGACAGACACCCGCTAGCCACCTTATGCAACTAGTGCATGTCAGTCGGTGGAACCACTCTCACGTAAGCATACGTGTAAGGTCAGTCCGGGCCGCTTCATCCCACGATGCCGCCGAAGCAAGATAAGACTAGTAACGGCAAGTAAATTGACAATATCGACACCCACAACTGCTTTGTGTTCTACTCGTGCAAAGAAACTACGCATAGACCTAGCTCATGATGCCACTATTGGGAACTTAGCAGAACTTAAAATTTTCTACGCATCACCAAGATCAATCTATGGAGTTATCTAGCAACAAGGGAAAGGGGAGTGCATCTACATACCCTTGTAGATCGCGAGCGGAAGCATTCAAGAGAACGGGGTTGATGGAGTCGTACTCGTCGTGATCCAAATCACCGATGACCGAGCGCCGAACGGACGACACCTCCGCGTTCAACACACATACGGTTGGGAAGACGTCTCCTCCTTCTTGATCCAGCAAGGGGGAAGGAGAGGTTGATGGAGATCCAGCAGCACGACGGCGTGGTGGTGGAAGCAACGGTGATCTCGGCAGGGCTTCGCCAAGCTCAGCGAGAGGGAGAGGTGTCACGGGAGGGAGAGGGAGGCGCCAGGGGCTAGGGTGCCGCTGCCCTCCCTCCCCCCAATATATATAGGGCCCCTAGGGGGGCGCCGGCCCTAGAGATTGGATCTCAAGGGGGGCGACGGCCAAGGGGAGTGGCTTGCCCCCCAAGCCAAGTGGGGCGCCCCCCACCCCTAGGGTTTCCAACCCTAGGCGCAGGGGGAGGCCCAATGGGGCGCAGCAGCCCACCAGGGGCTGGTTCCCTTCCCCACATCAGCCCATGGGGCCCTCCGGGATAGGTGGCCCTACCTGGTGGACCCCCGGGACCCTTCCGATGGTCCCGGTACAATACCGTTGACCCCCGAAACTTTCCCAATGGCCGAAACTGGACTTCCTATATATAATTATTCACCTCCAGACCATTCCGGAACTCCTCGTGATGTCCGGGATCTCATCCGGGACTCTAAACAGCTTTCGGGTTACCACATACTAGTATCTCAACAACCCTAGCGTCACCCAACCTTAAGTGTGTAGACCCTACGGGTTCGGGAGACACGAAGACATGACCGAGACGACTCTCCGGCCAATAACCAACAGCGGGATCTGGATACCCATGTTGGCTCCCACATGCTCCTCAATGATCTCATCAAATGAACCACAATGTGGAGGATTCAATCAATCCCGTATACAATTCCCTTTGTCAATCGGTACGTTACTCGCCCGAGACTCGATCGTCGGTATCCCAATACCTCGTTCAATCTCGTTACCGGCAAGTCACTTTACTCATACCGTAATGCATGATCCCATGATCAACCACTTGGTCACATTGAGCTCATTATGATGATGCATTACTGAGTGGGCCCAGAGATACCTCTCTGTCATACGGAGTGACAAATCCCAGTCTCGATTCATGCCAACCCAATAGACACTTTTGGAGATACCCGTAGTGCACCTTTATAGTCACCCAGTTACGTTGTGAAGTTTGGCATACCCAAAGCACTCCTACGGTATCCGGGAGTTGCACAATCTCATGGTCTAAGGAAATGATACTTGACATTCGGAAAAGCTCTAGCAAACGAACTACACGATCTTTGAGCTATGCTTAGGATTGGGTCTTGTCCATCACATCATTCTCCTAATGATGTGATCCCATTATCAATGACATCTAATGTCCATAGTCAGGAAACCATGACTATCTTTTGATCAACGAGCTAGTCAACTAGAGGCTCACTAGGGACGTGTTGTGGTCTATGTATTCACACATGTATTACGATTTCCGGATAACACAATTATAGCATGAACAATAGACAATTATCATGAACAAGGAAATATAATAATAACCATTTTATTATTGCATCTAGGGCATATTTCCAACAAGATCATCCTCTCATCTCTAGATTTGGGCAAAAGAGTGAATCTCATAATGGTGTTTGTTGTGGCCAACCCTGCTAGCAAATGCTTGACTGGCCCAAGCTTGTGAGTTTCCAAATCATCATCAGGAATGGTCTTATACATGTTAGCCATTGAGTTGTGATCCATCCTGGGCTTTCCATAGACATCATTCATCTTCTTCAAGAGCATTCAGAAGAGCAGCCCACTCAGAGATTGATGTCTGATACATGTGGCCCTCCGTCATCCATGTGATCCTCCCATCTGGATAGAAATGTGTTGTGGAGTAAAACTGCATGATCATCTTTTCATTCCACTTTGTGAGCTTCTGACCAACAAATGCATCAACTCCAGCCAGTCTGAAGCTCTCATGAACGTGGGGGAGTAGTCTTCATTTGCATCGATGTACTTCCAGTCCACCCACTTCATGTCACTGACGATGGGCTTCTTATCAAGTAGAATTATCTCATAGAAGTCTTGTTATTCCCTATTGTGGAAATGGTAGTCACATGTTGTCCTCCTCCTCACTGAATATGGATAAACTTTCCTCCATTCTCTCAGACCTTTGTCCTTCGTGAGCATCATGTTCTCACCAACTGGATGAGTGATACGTGTCCAACATATCGACAATTTATGAAGTATTCATGCTAAGTTTACAATAGTTTTATATGATTTTGGTATGATTTGATTAGAACTAACCGACTGCCACTGTTTCCAACAGAACTACCGTGGTGTTGTTTTTGTGCAGAAATAAAAGTTCTCGGAATGCGATGAAAATCAACGGAGAATTTTTCTAGAAAATATAAAAAATACTGGAACAAAAATCTACTGGAGGGGAGTCCCATGGGCCCCAAGAGGGTGGGGGGGGGGGGGGCGAGCCCACCCCCCTGGGGCGCGCCCCTGTGCCTCGTGGACTACCCGTGGGGCCCCCTGACTTGTCCTCGACGCCAACCTCTCCTATAAATACCAAAACCTCCAGAAATTAACCTAGATCGGAAGTTTCACCGTCGCAAGCCTCTGTAGCCACGAGAAATCAATCTAGGCCCACGAAAAAAATTAAAAGAATAAAAATACAATTTTTGTACATGCCTCTCATACCTAAAAAGTTTTTCAATAAGAGAAGTGATTGGAAGGTTATGCATTGGAGAAATGAGGGTCGACCTTGAACACTTGTGTTCATGCTCATGGAAACAATGTAAAAAATTTCATGAAAGCTTCTCTGAAAATAATTATCCCCTTGTATATATCCATTGTATTATAAAAATAATGTGCCAAGCCTTGGTTTAGGATGATTAGATTGCTTGTTTACTTTGTGCAGTACAAAAACAGAAACTTTGGTTGTAGCGCGTGATTTTACATTTTTACTGGAAAGTCACATGGGTCTAAAACTTTTTGCACATTACTTGTATACAAATTGTTTAAATGTTGATGTATATTTTTTTTAGAATTTTTGGAGTTACAGAAGTATACTAAACTTCCAGATTACTACAGGCTGTCCTGTTTTTGACATATTCTGTTTTCTATGTGTTGATCGCTTATTTTGAAGAATCTATGGGTAGTATCGGGGGGTATGAACCATTGTGAAGTTGGAATACGGTAGATATAGTTGTAATATGAAATTGGAATGAGTTTGCAATAGTACTTAAAGGTAGTGATTTGCTTTATTACACTAACGGATCTCACAAAGTTTTTGTTAAAGTTTTGTGTGGATGAAGTGTTCGAAGATCGAGGAGCTATCAATATGAGAAGAATAAAGAGAGGCAAAAAATCAAGATTGGGGATGCCAAAGGCACCCCAAGTAAATATTTCAAGGATACTCAAGCATCTAAGCTTGGGGATGCCCCGGTTGGCATCCCATCTTTCTTCTTCAACAATTATCGGTATATCTCGGTTTTTGTTTTGTTCACATAATTTGTGTCCTTTGTGTTTTTGTTTTTCCTTTAAGAACCATGTTAGTATGAGATAGCCCTTTATTGATTTATGGAATACTTCATGTGCTTCAGTTATATCTTTTAAGTATGATCTTATAGAATTGCTCTTTGTGCTTCACTTAAATCTTTTGAGTATGGTTTTATAGAATGCTTCGTGTGCTTCACTTATATATTTTGAGCTTGGATATTGGTTAGTCTATATTAATTGTAGAATGCTCCATGAACTTAACTTATATCTTTTGGAGTATGAATAATACTATCATCTAAAGTGGATTTAGAAGAAGTTTGCTCCCACTATCCCGAATGAGAATTTTTTTGCTTATGTGAAGACTAGCAAAATTTGTTTGCTTGTAGATCATGAACAGAATGCTTTATGTGCTGGTTATATTGTTGAACTCATTCATGATGCTACTGAAAATTATTATGAGGGAGGAATACATGTTTGTAGGAGTTGCAATAATATCAAGTTTCCTCTCTATGTGCTTAAAGTTTTGAAGTTATACTTGTTTTGCCTTCCTATGCTAGTTGATTCTTGTTCCCATAAATTGTGTGCTCACAAAATCCCTAGGAATAGGAAGTGGGTTAGGTTCAAATGTGCTACTCATATTCTTCATGATGCTCTCTTTATATTTCAATTCTTATCTTTTATGTGAGCATCATTGAAATCATCATGCCTAGCTAAAAGGCATTAAAGGAAAGCGCTTGTTGGGAGACAACCCAATATTTACCCTTACTGTTTTTGTGTGTTCTCATGATTAAGCTACTGTAGTAATCATGTATTATAGCTTTTGTTTCAATAAAGTGCCAAGTAAGACCTTTGGGAAGACTTGGGTGAAAGTTAATGTGATCTTGCTGTAAAAAACAGAAACTTTGCGCTCACGAGATTAGCTGTCATTTTTTACAGAAGAGTGAGATTGAGTTGATTATTTTTTCAGAATATTAATAGATAAATTCCTCACGTCCACAAATTTATTTCATAATTTTTGGAGTAGCAGAAGTATGGTTGGTGTTCAGATCATTACAGACTGTTCTGTTTCTGATAGATTCTGTTTTCATTGCATAGTTTGCTTGTTTTATAGTTTCTATGGCTTATATTTCTCAATATAAATTGTGGAAATGATATGGTACAGTAGACATTGTGTGAGAACATTTATGAACCTTGTCTTTGACAATACCAAAGTGAATGGTTTACTCTTT
The DNA here is from genome assembly GCF_018294505.1 of Triticum aestivum. NCBI lineage: Eukaryota > Viridiplantae > Streptophyta > Magnoliopsida > Poales > Poaceae > Triticum > Triticum aestivum. The sequence goes on from NC_057806.1 coordinate 123,721,626, forward strand.
ATCATACTAACCTATCTCACGAAGTTCCGTTAAGTTTTTTGTGATTGAAGTGTTCAAGCTTTGGGTGAGATATCGATATGAGGAGAATAAGGAGTGTAAAGACCCTAACCTTGGGGATTCCCAAGGCACCCCAAGGTAATATTCAATGAAGACTCAAGCACCTAAGCTTGCGGATGCCCCGGAAGGCATCCCCTCTTTCGTCTTCAAAACTATCGGTATACCTTACTCGGAGCTATATTTTTATTCGTCACATGATATGTGTCTTGCTTGGAGTGTATTTTAAATTTTACTTGTTGTTTGAATACAATCATTGGATCTGAAATCTTGAAAGAAGAAGAATTCTCCCATGTCTGTTTAATTATTTACCTACTCAGTATTCTTCACTTATACCATTTTGGAATAGCTTGTCATTTACTCACGTCCTTCACATATATCCTATGAGTAAATGATTGAATGAATTGAATATCATAAATATGAATTTATATATGTTTCATATGCTTACACCATGGGGAGTAATGACTTCACACATAATAAGTATAGGTAGTAAACTTATTGGAAGTTAGCAAACGCAGAATTGGTCACTTGAACAATTCATGAAAGAATATTGAAGGAAGAGAGATTTCACATATAAATATACTATCTTGGATATCTTTTGCAATTGTGAGCACTCATTAAAATATGACATGCTGAAAGGTTGATGTTGGACAAGGAAGACAACTTAATGGGTTTTGTTTTCCTATATCCGAAACGTTATATTGTCTTGGATCATCCAACATGTTGAGCTTGCCTTTCCCCCTCATGCTAGCCAAATTCTTTGCACAAAGTAGAGATACTACTTGTGCTTCCGGATATCCTTAAACCCAGTTTTGCCATGAGAGTCCACCATACCTACCTATGGATTGAGTAAGATCCTTCAAGTAAGTTGTCATTGGTGCATGCAATAAAAATTGCTCTCTAAATATGTATGATCTATTAATGTGGAGAAAATAAGCTTTATACGATCTTGTGATGTGGAAGAAATAAAAGCGACGGACTACATAATAAAGGTCCATATCACAAGTGGCAATATAAAGTGATGTTCTTTTGCATTAAGATTTTGTGCATTCAACCATAAAAGCGCATGACAACCTCTGCTTCCCTCTGCGAAGGGCCTATCTTTTACTTTTATCTTCTACCCTTATACAAGAGTCATGGTGATCATGACCTTTCCTTTTTACACTTTTTCCTTTGGCAAGCACTTTGTGTTGGAGCGATCCAGATATATATATCACTTGGATGTAGGTTTTCATAAACCATTATTGTTGACATTGTTGGGTTTCGTAGTAATTTCAAAACAATTCCTACGCACACGCAAGATCATGGTGATGCATAGCAACGAGATGGGAGAGTGTTGTCTACGTACCCACGCAGACCGACTGCGGAAGCATTGACGCAACGTAGAGGAAGTAGTCGTACGTCTTCTCGATCCGACCGATCCAAGCACCGTTACTCCGGCACCTCCGAGTTCTTAGCACACGTACAAATCGATGACGATCCCCGGGCTCCGATCCAGCAAAGCGTCGGGGAGGAGTTCCGTCAGCACGACGGCGTGGTGATGATCTTGATGTTCTACCGACGCAGGGCTTCGCCTAAGCACTACAACGATATGACCAAGGTGGAATATGGTGGCAGGGGGCACTGCACACGGCTAAGGAACGATCACGTGGATCAACTTCTGTGTCTAGAGGTGCCCCCTGCCTCCGTATATAAAGGAGCCAAGGGGGAGGGGGCCGCCGGCCAGGAGGAGGGCGCAGGAGGAGTCCTACTCCTACCGGGAGTAGGACTCCCCCCCCCCAATCCTAGTTGGACTAGGATTCCCCGAGGGGGAAAGAGAGAGAGGGGGGCCGGCCACCTCTCCTAGTCCTAATAGGACTAGGGGAGGGGGGGGAGGCGCGCGGCCACCTTGGGCTGCCCCTTTCTCCTTTCCACTAAAGCCCATTAAGGCCCATATGGCTCCTGGGGGGGTTCCGGTAACCTCCCGGTACTCCGGTAAAATCCCGATTTCACCCGGAACACTTCCGATGTCCAAATATAGGCTTCCAATATATCAATCTTTATGTCTCGACCATTTAGAGACTCCTCATCATGTCCCCGATCTCATCCGGGACTCCGAACTCCTTCGGTACATCAAAACTCATAAACCCATAATATAACTGTCATCGAAACCTTAAGCGTGCGGACCCTACGGGTTCGAGAACAATGTAGACATGACCGAGACACGTCTCCGGTCAATAACTAATAGCGGGACCTGGATGCCCATATTGGCTCCTACATATTCTACGAAGATCTTTATCGGTCAGACCGCATAACAACATACGTTGTTCCCTTTGTCATCGGTATGTTACTTGCCCGAGATTCGATCGTCGGTATCCAATACCTAGTTCAATCTCGTTACCGGCAAGTCTCTTTACTCGTTCCATAATACATCATCCCGCAACTAACTCATTAGTTGCAATGCTTGCAAGGCTTATGTGATGTGCATTACCGAGAGGGCCCAGAGATACCTCTCCGACAATCGGAGTGACAAATCCTATTCTCGAAATACGCCAACCCAACATCTACCATTGGAGACACCTGTAGAGCTCCTTTATAATCACCCAGTTACGTTGTGATGTTTGGTAGCACACAAAGTGTTCCTCCGGCAAACGGGAGTTGCATAATCTCATAGTCATAGGAACATGTATAAGTCATGAAGAAAGCAATAGCAACATACTAAATGATCGGGTGCTAAGCTAATGGAATGGGTCATGTCAATCAGATCATTCAACTAATGATGTGACCTTGTTAATCAAATAACAACACTTTGTTCATGGTTAGGAAACATAACCATCTTTGATTATCGAGCTAGTCAAGTAGAGGCATACTAGTGACACTCTGTTTGTCTATGTATTCACACATGTATTATGTTTCCGGTTAATACAATTCTAGCATGAATAATAAACATTTATCATGATATAAGGAAATAAATAATAACTTTATTATTGCCTCTAGGGCATATTTCCTTCAGACATTACCCTTGAGGTAAAAGGTTGGGAGGCGAAACTATAAGTCGCCGTCTTTCTCTGTGTCTGATTAAAACTTTGAACCCATAAATATCACATGAGTTTTTGCAATTGTGAAAGATTAAATGATAGTTTAGCATGTGGAGTTTGATGAACCAAAGCTCTTACATAGACCCTTCCCAAAAATAAGATGAATTGCAATTGTTTGATGACTAAGAGCATGGTTTGTTAGTTTTCAAGAAAGTTTATGATCTATACTTTAACATGTGAATAGCTTGTTACTTGATCATGAGAAGTTTTATGAGTTGAGCTACTATTATGATATATAATGATGCTATAAAAAGGGATTGAAACTATTATTGATCAAACTTAAGCACTTGCTAGCATTCACACTTCATAAATTATCTCTTTTATCATTTACCTACTCGAGGACGAGCATGAATTAAGCTTGGGGATGCTGATACGTCTCCAACATATCGATAACTTATGAAGTATTCATGCCAAGTTTACAATAGTTTTATATGAGTTTTGGTATGATTTGATTAGAACTAACCCAGACTGACGCTGTTTTCAGCAGAACTACCATGGTGTTGTTTTTGTGCAGAAATAAAAGTTTTCGGAATGCGATGAAAATCAACGGAGAATTTTTCTGGAAAATATAAAAAATAGTGGAACAAAAATCTACCGGAGGGGAGTCCCGTGGGCCCCACGAGGGTGGGGGCGCGCCCCTGTGCCTCGTGGACTACCCGTGGGGCCCCGTGAGTTGTTCTCGATGCCAACCTCTCCTATAAATACCCAAACCTCCAAAAATTAACCTAGATCAGAAGTTCCGCCGCTGCAAGCCTCTATAGCCACGAGAAATCAATCTAGGCCCTCTCTGGCACCCTACCAAAGGGGGTCGTCATCACCGGAGGCTATGGAGGAGGATCCCGGAGGGGCCATCATCACCATGAAGGCCAAGGACCAAAGGGAGAACCTCTCCCCATCCAGGGGGAGGCCATGGAGGAGGAAGCACAAGGGGGAGAACCTCTCCTCCTCTCTCTCTCGGTAGCACCAGAGTGCCATCGGGAGGGGAATCATCGCTTCGGTGATCCTCTTCATCAACATCAACATCATCATCACCATCCTCATCTATTTTACGCGGTCCACTCTCCTGCACCCCGTTGTAATCCCTGCTTGAACATGGTGCTTTATGCCACATATTATGATCCAATGATGTGTTGCCATCCTATGATGTTTTGAGTAGATATCCTTTGTCTTTGGGTTGATTGTTGATCTAGATTGGTATGAGTTGTACGTTTTATTTTGGTGGTGTCCTATTGTGCCCTCCGTGTCGCGCAAGCGTGAGGGATTCCCGCTGTAGGGTGTTGCAATACGTTCATGATTCGCTTATAGTGGGTTGCTTGAGTGACAGAAGCATAAACCAGAGTAAGGGGTTGTTGCGTATGGGATAAAGGGGACTTGATGCTTTAATGCTATGGTTGGGTTTTACCTTAATGATCTTTAGTAGTTGCGGATGCTTGCTAGAGTTCCAATCATAAGTGCATATGATCCAAGAAGAGAAAGTATGTTAGCTTATGCCTCTCCCTCATATGAAATTGCAATGACGACCACCGGTCTTGTTAATGACTACCTAGGATAATTACGCATACTGATCCATCATTATTCCACACTCGCTTATTATAATATTTAGTAATATATTCTAACTTTATGATAACAACACCTACTTTCATATTTTAGCTCTTCGATATCATGCAAAGTTATCCTCTTCATACCCACAACGTAGTTTTATTTCTCGTTTCTAGTTGGAAGCAAAAGTTCGGTGTACGTAGAGTCGTATCAGTGGCAGATAGGACTTGAGAGAACATTGATCTTACCTTTAGATCCTTGTGGGTTTGACACTCCATACTTATCACTTCCACCATTGGGAATTGCTACGATGATTCCCTGCACTTGGGGATTATCAATGAGCATCGTAATGATCTGGAATCTTGGGCTTCAATTTTTTTAGGACTAGTGGCTGATCATCATCCTGAACTTCAGTTACTGGGGCCTTGTCCTTCTCAGCAGCTGGAATGTTTCTAGTTGACCTCTTGGGTGCAGAAACGTTAGGTTTTGATACGTCCATTTCACATCATGTTTACCTACTGTTATTTACTATGTTTTATGCACAATAATGCATTTTGTAGTAATTCTAATGCCTTTTCTCTCATAATATGCAAGGTTCACACAAAGAGGGAGAATACCGACAGTTGGAATTCTGGACCTGGAAAAGCTACGTTAGAGTTACCTATTCTGCACATCTCCAAATGAGCTGAAACTTCACGGAGCCTTTTTATGGAATATTTAAGAATCTAACTTATAAAGGATGAGCTGGGTGCTAGGCACAACCGCAGCCTCCACGTCGTCTATGAATAGTGGGCAGCAATAGAAAAGCGAGAGCAGGCAGCGAGCGGGCACCACCTTTCCACTTCCTCCTCCTTTCTTCCCTCGCTTGTTAGCCGCCGCCGCCACACCCCGTGCAGCCTGATGACCCACAAGTATAGGGGATCAATTGTAGCTCTTTTTGATAAGTAAGAGTGTCGAACCCAACGAGGAGCAGAAGGAAATGGCAAGTGGTTTTCAGCAAGGTAATGTCTGCAAGTGCTGAAATTGTAAGTAGCAGAGTAGTTTGATAGCAAGATAATTTGTAACGAGCAAGTAACGATAATAGTAGCAAAAGTGCAGCAAGGTAGCCCAATCCTTTTGAGGCAAAGGACATGCCAAAACGGTCTCTTATGATAAGCAAAGCGTTCTTGAGGGTTCACGGGATTTTCATCTAGTCACTTTCACCATGTTGGTTTGATTCGTGTTCGGTACTTTGATAATTTGATATGTAGGTGGACCGGTTCTTAGGTGTTGTTCTTACTTGAACAAACCTCCTACTTATGATTAACCCTCCGGCAAGCATATGCAACTACGAGAAAAGTATTAAGAATAAATTCTAACCATAGCATTAAAATTTTGGATCCAATCGGTCCCTTACGGAATAGCGCATAAACTGGGGTTTAAGCTTCTGTCACTCTCGCAACCCATCATCTAATTGCTACTCCACAATGCATTCCCTTAGGCCCAAATATGGTGAAGTGTCATGTAGTCGACGTTCACATGAAACCACTAAGAGAATCACAACATACATACTATCAAAATATCGAACACATATCAAGTTCACATGATTTCTCCCGTGACCTCAAGAACAAAAGTAACTACTCACAAATGATAACCATGCTCAAGATCAGAGGGGTATTAAATAGCATATTGGATCTGAACATATAATCTTCCACCAAATAAACCATATAGTAATCAACTACAAGATGTAATCAACACTACTAGTCACCCACAAGCACCAATCTATAGTTCCGGTAACAAGATTAAACACAAGAGATGAACTAGTGTTTGAGATGAGATGGTGCTATTGAAGATGTTGATGGAGTTGCCCTCCCCAAGATGGGAGAGTTTTTGGTCATGATGATGACGATGATTTCCCCCTTCGGGAGGGAAGTTCCCCCTGCGGAATCCCTCCGTCAAAGGGCAAAAGTGCTCCGGCCCAAGTTTCGCCTCGAGACGTCGGCACTCCATCCCAAAAGTCCTCTTTTTATTTTTCTAGGTCAGAATGACTTATATACTAGAAGATGGGCATCAGAGGTGGGCCTGTGTGAGCACAACCCTCCAGGGCGCGCCTGGGTTCCGTGGCGCGCTCAGGTGGGTTGTGCCCATGATACGTCTCCAACGTATCTATAATTTATGAAGTATTCATGCCGTTATATTATCATTCTTGGATGTTTTGCAATCATTTTATAGCAACTTTATATCATTTTTTGGGACTAACCTATTGATCCAGTGACAGTGCCAGTTGCTGTTTTTTGCTTGTTTTTTACATCGCAGGAAATCAATATCAAACGGAGTCCAAACACCGTGAAACTTTTTGTGGATTTTTTATGGGCTAGAAGACTCTCGATGGGCCAAAGTAGCACCTAGGGGGTGCCCCGAGGGGGCCACAACCCACCAGGGCGCGCCAGGGCCCCCCAGGCGCGCCCAGGTAGGTTGTGCCCACCTCGGTGGCCTCCCATACCCCTTCTTCGCACTATAAATTCCCAAATATTCCGAAACCCTTCGAGGTTAACCTAGATCAGAAGTTCTGCCGCCACAGGGCTCTGATACGTGTCCAACATATCTATAATTTATCAAGTATTCATGCCATGTTTACAATAGTTTTATATGATTTTGGTATTATTTGATTAGAACTAACCCGGACTGACGATGTTTTCAGCAGAACTACCGTGGTGTTGTTTTTGTGCAGAAATAAAAGTTCTAGGAATGCGATGAAAATCAACGGAGATTTTTTTGGAAAATATAAAAAATACTGGAACAAAAATCTATCAGAGGGGAGTCCCGTGGGCCCCACGAGGGTGGGAGCGCGCCCACCCCCTGGGCGCGCCCCTGTGCCTCGTGGACTACCCGTGGGGCCCCCTGACTTGTTCTCGACGCCAACCTCTCCTATAAATACCCAAACCTCCAGAAATTAACCTAGATCGGAAGTTCTGCCACCGCAAGCCTCTGTAGCCACGAGAAATAAATCTAGGCCCTCTCTGGCACCCTGCCGGAGGGGCCATCATCACCGAAGGCTATGGAGGAGGATCCCGGAGGGGCCATCATCACCATGAAGGCCAAGGACCAGAGGGAGAACCTCTCCCCATCTAGGGGGGAGGCCATGGAGGAGGAAGCACAAGGGGGAGAACCTCTCCTCCTCTCTCTCAGTGGCACCGGAGTGCCATCGGGAGGGGAATCATCGCCGCTGTGATCGTCTTCATCAACATCACCATCATCATGACCATCCTCATCTCTTTTACGCGGTCCACTCTCCTGCACCCCGCTGTAATCCCTACTTGTACATGGTGCTTTATGCCACATATTATGATCCAATGATGTGTTGCCATCCTATGATGTTTTGAGTAGATATCCTTTGTCTTTGGGTTGATTGATGATATAGATTGGTATGAGTTGTATGTTTTATTTTGGTGCTTTCCTATTGTGCCCTCCGTGTCGCGCAAGCGTGAGGTATTCCGCTGTAGGGTGTTGCAAGACGTTCATGATTCACTTATAGTGGGTTGCTTGAATGACAGAAGCATAAACCCGAGTAAGGGGGTTGTTGCGTATGGGATAAAGGGGACCTAATGCTTTAATGCTATGGTTGGGTTTTACCTTAATGATCTTTAGTAGTTGCGGATGCTTGCTAGAGTCCCAATCATAAGTGCATATGATCCAAGAAGAGAAAGTATGTTATCTTATGCCTCTCCCTCATATGAAATTGCAATGACGACTATCGGTCTTGTTAACAATTACCTAGGACAATTCCGCACACCAATCCACCATAATTCCACACTCGCTATTTATAATATTTAGTAATATATTCTAACTTTATGATAATAGCACCTACTTTTATATTTTATCTCTCCAATACCATGCAAATTTACCCTCTTCATACCCACAACATAGTTTTATTTCTCATATCTAGTTGGAAGCAAACGTTCGGTGTACGTAGATTCGTATCAGTGGCAGATAGGACTTGAGAGAATATTGATCTTACCTTTATCTCCTTGTGGGTTCAACACTCCATACTTATCACTTCCACCTTTGGGAATTGCTACGATGATTCCCTGCACTTGGGGATTATCAAGCTCTTTTCTCGCGCCGTTGCCGGGGAGCAATAGCGTGGGGTTGATACTCTCATGTGTGCTTGTTTGCTTTCTTCACTAAGTAGATTTTGTTTTTCCTTTTTTTGTTTCTGTTTAGTTGTGTGTGAATCATACAAAAAAATTTAAAGAATGAAAATACAAATTTTTTACTTGCCTCTCATACCTAAAAAGTTTTTCAATAAGAGAAGTGATTGGAAGGTTATGCATTGGACAAGTGAGGGTCGACCTTGAACACTTGTGTTCATGCTCATGGAAACAATGTAAAAAAATTCATGGAAGCTTCTCTGAAAATAATTATCCCCTTGTATATATCCATTGTATTATAAAAATAATGTGCCAAGCCTTGGTTTTAGGATGATTAGATTGCTTGTTTACTTTGTGGAGTACAAAAACAGAAACTTTGGTTGTAGCGCGTGAATTTAAATTTTTACTGGAAAGTCAAATGGGTTTGAAACTTTTTGCACATTACTAATGTACAATTTTTTTAAATTTTCATTTTTTCAATATTTGGAGTTACAGAAGTGTACTAAACTTCCAGATTACTACAGACTGTCCTGTTTTTGACAGATTCTGTTTTCTATGTGTTGATCGCTTATTTTGATGAATCTATGGGTAGTATCGGGGGGTATGAACCATGGTTAAGTTGGAATACAATAGATATAGTCCTAATATTAAATTGAAATGAGTTTGCAACAATACCTAAACGTAGTGATTTGCTTTATTGTACTAACGGATCTCACAAAGTTTTTGTTAAAGTTTTGTGTGGATGAAGTGTTCGAAGAACGAGGAGTTACCGATGTGAGAAGAATAAAGAGAGGCAAGAGCTCAAGCTTGGGGATGCCCAAGGCACCCCAAGTAAATATTCTAAGGATACTCAAGCATCTAAGCTTGGGGATGCCCCGGTTGGCATCCCATCTTTCTTCTTCAACAATTATCGGTATACCTTGGTTTTTGTTTTGTTCACATGATTTGTGTCCTTTGTGTTTTTTAGTTTTTCCTTTAAGAACCATGCTAGTATGAGATAGCCCTTCATTGATTTATAGAATGCTTCATGTGCTTCACTTATATCCTTTAAGTATGATCTTATAGAATTGCTCTTTGTGCTTCACTTAAATCTTTTGAGTATGGTTTTATAGAATGCTTTGTGTGCTTCACTTATATATTTTGAGCTTGGATATTGGTTAGTCCATATTAATTGCAGAATGCTCCATGAACTTCACTTATATCTTTTGGAGTATGAATAATACTATCATCTAAAGTGGATTTAGAAGAAGTTTGCTCCCACTATTCCGAATGAGGAGAATTTTGCTTATGTGGAGAGTAGTAAAATTTCTATGCTTGTAGATCATGAACATAATGCTTTATGTTCTGGTTATATTTTTGAACCCATTCATGATGCTACTGAAAATTATTATGAGGGAGGAATACATGCTTGTAGGAGTTGCAATAATATCAAGTTTCCTCTCTATGTGCTTAAAGTTTGAAGTTATACTTGTTTTGCCTTCCTATGCTAGTTGATTCTTGTTCCCATAAATTGTGTGCTCACAAAATCTAGGCATAGGAAGTGGGTTAAGTTTAAATTTGCTAGTCATATTCTTCATGATGCTCTCTTTATGTTTCAATTCTTATCTTTTATGCGAGCATCATTGAAATCATCATGCCTAGCTAAAAGGCACTAAAGAAAAGCGCTTGTTGGGAGACAACCTAATATTTACCATTACTGTTTTTGTGTGTTCTCATGATTAAGCTACCGTGGTAATCATGTACTATAGCTTTTGTTTCAATAAAGTGCCAAGTAAGACCTTTGGGAAGACTTGGGTGAAAGTTAATGTGATCTTGCTATAAAAACAGAAACTTTGCGCTCATGAGATTAGCTGTCATTTTTTACAGAAGAGTGCGATTGAGTTGATTATTTTTCAAAAGATTAATAGACTAATTACACACATCCACCAATTTATTTCATAATTTTTGGAGTAGCAGAAGTACGGTTTGTGTTCAAATCATTACAGATTGTTCTATTTCTGACAGATTCTGTTTTCATTGCGTAGTTTGCTTGTTTTCTAGTTTCCATGGCTTACATTTATCAATATAAATTGTAGAAATGATATGTTACAGTAGGCATTGTGTGAGAACAATTATGAACCTTATCTTTGACAGTACAAAAGTAAATGGTTTACTCTTTATCATACTAACCTATCTCATGAAGTTCCGTCAAGTTTTGTGTGCTTGAAGTTTTCAAGCTTTGGGTGAGATATCGATATGAGGAGAATAAGGAGTGGAAGGACCCTAAGCTTGGGGATGCCCAAGGCACCCCAAGGTAATATTCAAGGAAGACTCAAGCGCTTAAGCTTGGGGATGCCCCGGAAGGCATCCCCTCTTTCGTCTTCAAAACTATCGGTATACCTTACTCGAAGCTATATTTTTATTCGTCACATGATATGTGTTTTCCTTGGAGCGTATTTTCAATTTTACTTGCTGTCTGAATAAAATCATTGGGTTTGAAATCTTGAATGAAAAAGAATCCTCCCGTGGCTATTTAATTATTTGACTACTCAGTATTCTTCTCTTATATCTTTTTGGAGTAGTCTGTCATTTACTCACGTGCTTCACATATATCCTATGAGTAAATGGTTGAACGAATTGAATATCATAAATCTGAATTTATATACGTTTCATATGCTTACAACATGGGGAGTAATGACTTCACACTTAATAAGTATAGGTAGAAACTTATTGGAAGTTAGCAAACGCAGAATTGGCCACTTGAACAATTCATGAAAGAATATTGAAGGAAGAGAGGTTTCACATATAAATATACTATCTTGGACATATTTTGCAATTGTGAGCACTCATTAAAATACGACATGCTAAAAGGTTGTTGTTGGACAAGGAAGACAACTTAATGGGTTATGTTTTCCTATATTCAAAACGTTATATTGTCTTGGATCATCGAAGATGTTGAGCTTGCCTTTCCCTCTCATGCTAGCCGAATTCCTTGCACCAAGTAGAAATACTACTTGTGCTTCCAAACATTCCTTAAACCAGTTTTACCATGAGAGTCCACCATACCTACCTATGGATTGAGTAAGATCCTTCAAGTAAGTTGTCATCGGTGCATGCAATAAAAATTGCTCTCTAAATATGTATGAACTATTAGTGCGAAGAAAATAAGCTTTATACGAACTTGTGATAGGGAAGAAATAAAAGCGACAGACTGCATAATAAAGGTCTTTATCACAAGAGGCAATATAAAGTGGCGTTCTTTTTCATTAAGATTTTGTGCATCCAACCATAAAAGCGCATGACAACCTCTACTTCCCTCTGCGAAGGGCCTATCTTTTACTTTTATCTTCTACCCTTATACAAGAGTCATGGTGATCATCACCTTTCCTTTTTACACTTTTTCCTTTGGCAAGCACTTTGTGTTGGATCGATCCGGATATATATATCCACTTGGATGTAGGTTCTCATAAATTATTATTTTTGACATTACCCTTGAGGTAAAAGGTTGGGAGGCGAAACTATAAGCCCCTATCTTCCTCTGTGTCTGATTAAAACTTTGAACCCATAAATATCACATGAGTGTTAGCAATTGTGAAAGATTAAATGATAGTTGAGTATGTGGAGTTTGGTGCATCAAAGCTCTTACATAGAACCTTCCTGAAAATAAGATGAATTGCAATTGTTTGATGACTAAGAGCACGGTTTGTTAGTTTTCAAGAAAGTTTTTGATCTATACTTTAACATGTGAAGAGCTTCTTACTTGATAATGAGAAGTTTCATGAGTTGAGCTACTGTTATGATATATAATGATGCTATAAAAAGTGATTGAAACTATCATTGATCAAACTTAAGCACTTGCTAGCATTCACACTTCATAAATTATTTCTTTTATCATTTACCTACTCGAGGACGAGCACGAATTATGCTTGGGGATGTTGATACGTCTCCAACATATCTATAATTTATGAAGTATTCATGCCATGTTTAATATAGTTTTATATTACTAGCACAAATGCCCGTGCATTGCAACGGGAAAAAACTTTGACATGGATTCAAATTTAATGAGAATTATGAAATGTTGCTCATTTTAAAATCGGCTGAGTGCGCCACTTCTTCTATCCAACTCTAACAAATTTTGTATGAATATAGATAGAAGAAGGGAACATAATTCTAAAAACATATAGTTCACTTCATATTTTTCCTATTCCTCTTTCCTCGAGTAGCGGATATTACTCGCATTTGTAGTGATACAGTATAAAATTAATGTTATTGTCGTGATGTCTACTAGAGTAGAGTTTCAGTAGAACAACAAAAAGAAAAAAAAAGGCAGAATGAAGAATGGAGGGAAAAACTTGTGGAACTCACAAATTGTTGTTAATTCCCTCACTTCAGAACTGTTCAATTAAGTTTTCAAAAAATAGAGTTGTTCAATTAACACACTTGATTTTCTGTTTAAAATTAGATTAGTAACACAAAGTCTCGAGCTTGAAATTAAAATAAAATAACACATCGCAATGATTAATTTTCTCACAATTCCGTTTAACTACACGAGTCATTTTTGTTTTGCGCCCATTAGTTTTCCAGACGGCATGCAGCGTGCAATGATGAGCCATGAAATCAACTGCCCACAATCCCACTTTAGTTAGGAGTTTTTCTATGCGACCGTTAAATCTAATTTTCCACATACCTGCTTTTCAGTCAGGTCATGAAGTCAACTCCCACACAATCCCGCTTTAATCATAATTATCCTGAAATTCATCCTACATTTAATTTAATGCCCAAGATATCCCTTAGTTCCCTCAATTCCTTCATTTAAATAATACTCAAGCATAATGAAGCGTGCATGTGCATCCTTCCTTTTATATTCATGCCCAACACACATATCCCCAGCCTCCTTCTTATAATCTTCTCCGCTGTCACGAACAACTTTCTTGGTTTCTTTTAATGCCCAAGACAGCCCGACCTTTATAAGGTTGTCCGCTCCGACGTTAACCTTGCTTAGGCAATTGCTGGTCATACTGGAGAATTTCTACGTATATAAAGGGCTACAGATTGATCTAAACAAACGATGTGGGACTAATCTAACATAAAATATGGATGCTCACCTGATCACCCCAGCGCTATCTATTTTTCCACCGCGGCTTGTGGCCCAGCAAAGGCCTAGCACTCTATTTTTTCAAGCCCGGCGGAGCACTACAGGTATCGGTAGTACTATTCATTAGTATTAACGGCCCGCTCCAAACATCATCATGCGCTAGTTCAATTGGTCGCACCCTTGGTAACGAAGTGGAGGTGTTGAGTTCAACTCCTGAGTACCAGGTATATGTGTCCTGGCTTTTTATTTTTATTAGTACCACCTCGCTTATACGTTTTAAATTCAAACTAAAAGCGTAAACCCACGGAGAAAGCGCATTGTGACGGTGAACCCACGGAGTCAATCCGTGCTTTATTATTAGGGATAGATTTTGGTATGATTTGATTAGAACTAACCAGGACTGACGATGTTTTCAGCAGAACTACCGTGGTGTTGTTTTTGTGCAGAAATAAAAGTTCTCGGAATGCGATGAAAATCAACGGAGAATTTTTCTGGAAAATATAAAAAATACTGGAACAAAAATCTACCGGAGGGGAGTCCCGTGGGCCCCACGAGGGTGGGGGGCGCGCCCACCCCCCTGGGCGCGCCCTGCCTCGTGGACTACCCATGAGGCCCCCTGACTTGTTCTCGACGCCAACCTCTCCTATAAATACCCAAACCTCCAGAAATTAACCTAGATCGGAAGTTCCGCCGCCGCAAGCCTCTGTAGCCATGAGAAATAAATCTAGGCCCTCTCTGGCAGCCTGCCAGAGGGGGCCATCATCACCGGAGGCTATGGAGGAGGATCCCGGAGGGGTCATCAGCACCATGAAGGCCAAGGACCAGAGGGAGAACCTCTCCCCATCCAGGGGGAGGCCATGGAGGAGGAAGCACAAGGGGGAGAACCTCTCCTCCTCTCTCTCGGTGGCACCAGAGTGCCATCGGGAGGGGAATCATCGCCACGGTGATTCCCCTTCATCAACTTCACCATCATCATCTCTTTTACGCGGTCCACTCTCCCGCACCCCGCTGTAATCCCTACTTGAACATGGTGCTTTATGCCACATATTATGATCCAATGATGTGTTGCCATCCTATGATGTTTTGAGTAGATATCCTTTGTCTTTGGGTTGATTGATGATATAGATTGGTATGAGTTGTATGTTTTATTTTGGTGCTGTCTTATTGTGCCCTCCATGTCGCGCAAACATGAGGGATTCCCGCTGTAGGGTGTTGCAATACGTTCATGATTCGCTTATAGTGGGTTGCTTGAGTGACAGAAGCATAAACCCGAGTAAGGGGGTTGTTGCGTATGGGATAAAGGGGACCTAATGCTTTAATGCTATGGTTGGGTTTTACCTTAATGATCTTTAGTAGTTGCGGATGCTTGCTAGAGTTCCAATCATAAGTGCATATGATCCAAGAAGAGAAAGTATGTTAGCTTATGCCTCTCCCTCATATGAAATTGCAATGACGACTATCGGTCTTGTTAACAATTACCTAGGACAATTCCGCACACCGATCCACCATTATTCCACACTCGCTATTTATAATATTTAGTAATATATTTTAACTTTATGATAACAACACCTACTTTTATATTTTATATCTCCGATACCATGCAAAGTTACCCTCTTCATACCCACAATGTAGTTTTATTTCTCGTATCTAGTTGGAAGCAAACGTTCTGTGTACGTAGAGTCGTATCAGTGGCAGATAGGACTTGAGAGAATATTGATCTTACCTTTAGCTCCTTGTGAGTTTGACACTCCATACTTATCACTTCCACCTTTGGGAATTGCTACGATGATTCCTTGCACTTGGGGATTATCTGGCTCCGTAGCCACCAAAAACCAATCTAGACCCGTTCCGACACCCTGCCGGAGGGGGGAATCATCTCCGGTGGCCATCTTCATCATCCCGGCGGCCACCACGATGAGGAGGGAGTAGTCCACCCTCGGGGCTGAGGGTTTGTACCAGTAGCTATGTGTTTAATCTCTCTCTCTCTCTCTCTCTCTCTCGTGATCCATATCATGGGCTTTGTTAATATAGATGGATCATATGATGTTTCTCCACTCTTTACTCTTGTTGCGATGAATCGAATCTTTAGCCTTTGAAGTTTTGTCATGGCGGATTGAATGTTTAGATTTGAGAACACATGATGTATGTCTTGCGGTATGGATACTTGAGGTGACAATGGGGTATCATATTGATTCACTTGATATACGTTATGGCACTCAACTTGTGGATTCCTGCGGTGATATTGGGGTAATCTATGCATAGGGGTTGATGCGCGTTTTTATTATCTTTTCTCTGATAGAAACTTTGGGGTCTCTTTGTAGTTCTTTGTGTGGATTGTGTATTATGAATATGAATATGCTTTGGTGTTATTCTAGTACGAACTCTAGGATAGATCGAACAGAAAATATAGCTTTGCGTTATTTTAGTACGAACTCTTGAATAGATCGAGCAGAAAGAATAGCTTTGAGGTGGTCTCATACCCTACAAACAATTTGTATCTTTTGTTCTCCGCCAATAGGAACTCGGGAGTGATTCTTTGTTGCACTTTGAGGGATAATTATATGATCAAACTATGTTAGCACTATTGAGAGATTGCACTAGCGAAAGTACGGACCCTAGGCCTCATTTTTAAGCATTGCAATACCGTTTTTGTGCCTGTTTAATATTTGCTACCTTGCTGTTTTTATTTATTCAGATTATAAAAATATATTTCTACCATCAATATTACACTTTTATCACCATCTCTTTGCCAAACTAGTGCACCTATACAATTTGCCATTGTATTAGGTGTGTTGGGGACACAAGAGATTGCTTGTATTTAGTTGTAGGGTCGTTTGAGAGATACCATCTTCATCCTACACCTCTCACGGATTGATAAACCTTAGGTCATCTACTTGAGGGAAAATTGCTACTGTCCTACAAAACTCTGCGCTTGGAGGCTCAACACGTGTCTACAAGAATAAAGTTGCATAGTAGACATCAGCCTACCCGGTGGGCCCCCTCTTGTACTTATTTACTCCAATATTCCTCATATATTCCATAAAAATTCTTCATGAAGTTTCAGCTTGTTTGGAGTTGTGCAGAATAGGTAGCCTGACGTAGCTTTTCCAGGTCCAGATTTCCAGCTACCGGAATTCTTCCTCTGTGTATACCTTGCATATTATGAGAGAAAAAGGCATTATAATTACTCCAAAAAGCATTATTATGGATAAAAACATCACAAATAACAGTAAGGAAACATGATGCAAAATGGACGTATCACAACCGTCGCATCCTTCCCTGCTCTCCACTCACCGCGCAGCCGCTGCCGCCTATAAGGGAGGTCAAGTCCCGCTCCGACTCGCTCCGCACCTCCCACAGGCTCAACGCGCTCGGTCGCCGCAAGCTCTCCATCGAGGCCTCTGTCTCACTCGCTCTCTTCCACCTTGACACCCTTGCCAAGTCCCCCTCCGTCTCACTCGCGCTCTCCCGCCTCGACGCCCTCGCCAAGTCCCTGGCGCCAAAGCGGGACCGGGAGGACAGCTGAGGGAGTCCTGGATTAGGGGGTCTCCGGACAGCCGGACTATATCCTTTGGCCGGACTGTTGGGCTATGAAGATACAAGATTGAAGACTTCGACTCGTGTCTGAATGGGACTCTCCTTGGCGTGGAAGGCAAGCTAGGCAATACGGATATGTATATCTCCTCCTTTGGAACCGACCTTGTGTAACCCTAGCCCCCTCCGGTGTCTATATAAACCGGAGGGTTTTAGTCCATAGGACAACATACAATCATACCATAGGCTAGCTTCTAGGGTTTAGCCTCTCCGATCTTGTGGTAGATCAACTCTTGTACTATTCATATTATCAAGAATAATCAAGCAGGACGTAGGGTTTTACCTCCATCAAGAGGGCCCGAACCTGGGTAAAACATCATGTCCCCTACCTCCTGTTACCATCCGCCTTAGACGCACAGTTCGGGACCCCCTACCCGAGATCCGCCGGTTTTGACACCGACATTGGTGCTTTCATTGAGAGTTCCTCTGTGTCGTCATCATTAGGCTTGATGGCTCCTTCAATCATCGATAGCGATGCAGTCCAGGGTGAGACTTTTCTCCCCGGACAGATCTTTGTATTCGGCGGCTTCGCACTGCGGGCCAACTCGCTTGGCCATCTGGAGCAGATTGAGAGTTACGCCCCTAGCCACCAAGTCAGGTTTGGAAGCTTAAACTACACGGCCGATATCCGTGGAGACTTGATCTTCGACGGATTCGAGCCCCTGCCTAGTGCGCCACACGATCACGATGAGCATGATTTAGCTCTGCCATCAGACAATGTTCAGGAGATCGCGCCGGCAACCGCTCCGACCCTCAATTCGGAGCTAGTTGCGCCATCCATGGACGGGTGGATAGACCCCGCCACGGAGGCTGTATCCTCAGTGGCGATCGAGCCGAGTATCGACCTTACCCTTCACGAGAGCCGTGATGCCAAGCTGTCGGATCCTTCCCCGGCCACGGACTCCGGACCGCCTACGCCCGTGCCTATCGAATCCGACTGGGCGCCGATCATGGAGTTTATCTTCGCGGATATCTTTCAGCATTCACCCTTCGGCTACATACTGAACTCGTTAAGGTCTCTCTCCTTGTCAGGAGAGTCCTGGCCGAACTATGTCCGACAGGATTGGGATGCGGATGACGAAGAAATTCGCCGCCCACCCACCACCCACTTAGTAGCCACTATCGACGATTTGACCGACATGCTCGACTTCAACTCTGAAGACATCGACGACATGGACGACGATGCAGGAGGCGAACAAGAACCACTGCCCACACGGCACTGGACAGCCACCTCGTCATATGACATATATATGGTGGACACACCCAAAGAAGGCAATGGCGACGGGACAGCGGAGGATGACCCCTCCAAGAAGCAACCCAAGCGCCAACGTCACCAGCGCTGCTCTAAGTCTCGCCAAAGCAAAAGCGGTGACACCGGCACAGGAGATAATAGCACTCCGGACAGTGCCGAAGATGACAACAATCCCCTCGAGCAAGATTTAGGGCAGGAGGATGGAGAAGCCAGCCCTCTCGAGAGAGTGGCAGATGGAGAGGCGCAGGATGATAATTACATGCCTCCCTCTGAAGACGAGGCAAGCCTCGACGATGACGAATTCGTCGTGCTTGAGGATCCCGTCGAACAAGAGCGCTTCAAGCGCCGGCTTATAGCCACGACAAATAGCCTTAAGAAAAAGCAACAACAGCTTCAAGCTGATCAAGATTTCCTAGCTGACAGATGGACTGAAGTCCTTGCGTCTGAGGAATATAAACTCGAACGCCCCTCCAAGAGTTACCCAAAGCGCAGGTTGCTACCCGACTGGAGGAGGAAGCACCAAAACCTACATCTCCAGCATATGATGCGGCTGATCGGCCACCTCGTGGCCGCGACAAAGAGGCATTCCAGCCAAAAGCTCAGCCCGCACCCCGACGCCATTCAAATAAAAATGTCAAGGCATGGGGAAATACGCTAGACCTGCGAGACATATTGGAGGACAAAGCAAAACACGCAAGATCGATCTACGGATCACGAGGGCGCGCCACTATGCGAGATGATAACCGTCACGCCAGATACAGTAAAAATAAATCTGGCCGGGCCGAACATAGCGGACAAGACTCATTTGAGCTGCGTCGCGATATAGCCTAGTACAGAGGTGCTGCACACCCCCTATGCTTCACAGACGAAGTAATGGATCACCAAACCCTAGAGGCTTTCAAACCCGTAAATATCGAATCATACAATGGCACAACAGATCCTGCGGTATGGATCGAGGACTTCCTCTTGCACATCCACATGGCCCGCGGTGATGATCTACAAGCCATCAAATACCTCCCACTCAAGCTCAAAGGACCAGCTTGGCATTGGCTCAACAGCCTGCCAGCAGAATCCATTGGTTGTTGGGAAGATCTGGAAGCCGCATTCTGTCACATCCCTAGCTTCTGGTGCTGCCTGGTGTTTGCATCATGTTTAAATTTTGAAACTTGAACTGAGGAAATTTGGAAGCCTCAAAACCCTAAATAAAAGAAGGGCAAAAACCCTAAAATCTCATTCATTGTTCCAAAATGCTCTTCTTAGATGTTTAATATTTTTGGCAAGGGTTTTTGATCCAAACCAAAAATAATGAACATTTTAAAAGGATTTATTTTGGGACTTTGAATTTAAATCATTAGCTATTTGAATTTGAATTATATTCATATAATTAGAATATAATTTCAAATACCCCTGAAATATTTTATGAGCTTTTGGAAAAGTCCATCTAGCAAAACAAAAATATTCAGAGGAGTTTTTGGCATTGTTTGAATTATCTTAAATTCAAAACAGTGGCAAAACAATTTAAAAAAAATATAAAACAAACAGAAAAATAAAACAGAGCATCTTACCTGGCGCTCACCTGGTAGCCCAACCGGCCCAGCACTGCAGCTGGCCGGCCCAGCCCACCACTGCAGCCCCTCCATCGTCTTCCTCCCCTCGCCCCGAAGCAGCTGCGTGCCCGGCGCGCAGGCGAGCCGCGCCAGCTCCTCCCTGCCTGCCTGGCTACCTCCTCGTCGCCCTGGAACGCCCCGGACGATGCCACGCAGCCCCGACCGCTCTCTCACTCTCTCCCGAACTCTTCCCCCTCTTCTGCTCCCTCTCCCTCTCGAGCCCGAGCGCAGCCGTAGCCGCGCCACCGTAACGCCGCGGCCACCGCCTCCCCCTCGACCCCTCGCTGTGCCTGCGAGCTCCGTCTCGACGTCCCCGACCTCCTCGACAAGCCACGACGCCATGGACGCGCTGCAACGCTGCCATCACCATCGTCTTCATCGCCATGGCCGGAGATCGCTGCCGCTCGATTCGCAGCAACGAGGACGCCCCCGAGCTCACCAACCCCTTCGTTCGATCCGCTGTGAGCTGCTGCGTCGATCCCCTCCCTCCCCTGGCACTTTTTCTCCCGCTAACGCCAATATCCACCGGAGCGAAGAGCTCACCGCCGCCGTGGTTCCTTGCCGCCATGGCCAGGGCCACCGCAGCCCGCACCTAAGCGCGTCACCGTGCTCGGCGAACCCCCAGGAGCACGTAGCACCTGCCAGTTTATTCCCTAGTGCCCCGTAGCATCGACCCCGTCCACACCCGAACTCCAGCCACCGCCGCGAGCTCCGTTCCAACGAGCTCGGGCCATCTCAGCCTCTTCCGCTCACACAGGAAGACACGGCGCTCTTCCAACTATCCGTAGAGCCCCTCCTCCGTCCATTTGGTCGCCGGAGCAAGAAACCCGAAGGCCTCGGCCACCTCGGCCTCGCCGGCGACTCAACGCCGGCGGGATAAACTCGTTTGACCAGGGGTTTGACCTCCCCTGGGTCAATGACAGGTGGGACCAGAGCCCTGCTAATTTAGCTTAGTGCTAATTAACTTTTAGCTAACCCACTAAGTCACTGACTGTGGGCCCCAACCCTTCTAATTACTTTAGTTAAGGGTTAACTAAACCCTAGTTAGTGCTGAGTCAATGACAGGTGGGCCACACCAGTCAGGGTTTGACCTGGACCGCCGCAGTTGACCTGCTGACGTCATTATGATGTCAGGATGACGCAGTAATGTTTTCTGGATTTATTTTTATTCAGAAAATTCCAGAAAATTGTATAAACTTCTAAAATTCATAGAAATTCAACCGTAACTCCAAATGAAATAAATTATATATGAAAAATGATCAGAAAAATCCAATCTATCCATCTGTACTATTTTCATGCATGTTAGAACAACTTATAGCTACTGTTTAGGACAATTCAATTAAATGGCATTTAAGTAACCACATGTGGAGTTTGAATTTGAGTTTTGGATTCAAACCAACTTCATTTAATCTTGTTTAGTTGCATCAGCACAAATCACATCATATTGCCATGTCACATTCATGCATCATATTGTCGCATTGCATTGATTGTGTTCTTCCTTGTTTGCCGGTGATTGCCCCCTCTCGATAGACGTGATACCGACGATGTGATCGATGACACCGATGAAGAGTTATATTATCTTCAGAAGTGCCAGGCAAGCAAAACCCCCTTGTTCATTCCGATACAATCCCACTCTCTTGCTCCTGCTCTCTTTTACTGCATTAGGACAACAACGATTCATCTGTTACTTGCTGCGGTAGCTGAACCCCTTTATCCTTTGCATGACCTGTCATTCCACAGTAAATAGATGAAACCCACTAGCATGAGTAGGAGTTGTTTGAGCCCTGTTGTGCCTACTCATTCATGTTTGTTTGTCATGCCTGCTACTGCTTAGAGTTGAGTCAGGTCTGATTCATCGGGGATGAATCAGAGGTGTGTGAACATGTCCTACTGTGTGTGAACTAAGTGTGTGAACACGATTTGGTAAAGGTAGCAGTGAGAGGCCATGTAGGAGTACATGGTGGGTTGTCTCATTGCAGCCGACCTCAGGAACTGAGTTCTGTGTTTGTGATCCATGACCAGTTACTACCACACATTGGGCTCCGGGCGCTCCAAGCCCTCTCGACTTATTAATCAACTTGATCTCTGTCCAGGAGTTGCAACTAGTTTCTGGTGTTTGTAGGTAGTGTTAGTAGTCTACCAAGTGGCACCCGGTACAGGTGGGCTTGGGATAGACTAGGCACAGTGGCCCGGTGTACCAAGTGGCACCCGGATGGTGGACTTGGGAACCCTGCTCACATCGTTTGGGGCCGTGAGCGACACCCCGGCCGGATCTCCTTGCGGATGGAACCCGAATAGGCGATAAACCTGGACTAGAGACTTGTTCGGTTAGTCAGGTCGTGGCCGACTCCCTCGCCTGGCTTCCGCTTGAAGGTTGCCGAGGTACATGACGTGTACAGGGCGATAAGTGGCGGGAGCGTGTGTGAAGAAGTACACCCCTGCAAGGTTATCCTTATCTATTCGAATAGCCGGATTCCTCGGATATGGAAACTTGGACCCCTTGCATAGTTCATAGACAAGTGAAAGTGGATACTCTAAAATACGCAAGATAAGCGTGAGTGCTATGGATGGCGTTCTCGTAGGGAGACGGGAGCAGATCCATAGTGGTGTATTGATATGGTGAATATGTGGACTCGTGTGCGCCACCTCAAAAGAGTTACTTGCAGTCGTAGTTTAGGATAGCCACCGAGTCAAAGCTGGCTTGCTGCAGTTAAACCCCACCATCCCCTTTGTTGATAATGATGCATATGTAGTTAGTTCTGATGTAAGTCTTGCTGGGTACATTTGTACTCACGTTGCTTAACTTATGTTTTTGCAGAGAAACTTCGGTCTCGCTAGTAGTTCCGCGTGGACTTCGACGTTTAGCTTGTTACCTCAGCTACGATCTTGTGCCCTCGGCAGGATCTGGTAGATAGTCAGGCTTCTCAGCCTCTTTCATTTGTAGATGTCTGTACTCAGACATATTAGCTTCCGCTTGTGCTTTGACTTGTATGCTCTGAGTGTTGGGTCATGAGACCCATGTTTGTAATATCTCGCTCCTCGGAGCCTATTGAATAAATACTTGAGTCGTAGAGTCATGTTGTGATGCCATGTTGTATTTGCACATATCGAGCATATTGTGTGTATGTTATTGAAATGCTTGGTATGTGTGGGATCTAACTATCTAGTTGTTTATCCTTAGTAGCCTCTCTTACCAGGAAATGTCTCCTAGTGTTTCCACCGAGCCATGGTAGCTTGCTACTGCTCCGGAACACTTAGGCTGGCCGGCATGTGTCCTTCTTCGTTCATGTGTCTGTCCCTTCGGGGAAATGTCACGCGATGAATACCGGAGTCCTGTTAGCCCGCTACAGCCCGGTTCACCGGAGTCCTGCTAGCCCAGTGCTACAGCCTGGATTCACTCGCTGATGACCGACACGTTCGATGCTGGGTCATGGATGCCTGTCCCTGTAAGTCTGTGCCACTTTGGGTTTACGACTAGCCATGTCAGCCCGGGCTCCTTATCATATGGATGCTAGCGACACTGTCATATACGTGTGCCAAAAGGCGCAAACGGTCCCGGGCAAAGGTAAGGCGACACCCGTGGGAATACCGTGCGTGAGGCCGCAAAGTGATATGAGGTGTTACATGCTAGATCGATGTGGCATTGAGTCGGGGTCCTGACACATTCCTCGACAACTTTCAGGGCACTTATGTGCGACCACCAGATGCCGATGACTTGAGCCACATAATTCAGCAGTCAGAGGAATCGGCCAGGCAATTCTGGACACGGTTCCTGACCAAGAAAAATCAAATCGTTGACTGTCCGGATGCAGAGGCCCTAGCAGCTTTTAAGCACAACATCCGCGATGAGTGGCTCGCCCGGCACCTTGGCCAGGAAAAGCCGAAATCTATGGCAGTCCTCACGACACTCATGACCCGCTTTTGCATGGGAGAAGACAGTTGGCTGGCTCACAGCAATAACATATCAAAGAACTATGGTACTTCGGATACCAAGGATGGCAATGGCAGGTCACGTCGCAACAAACACAAGCGCCACATTAACAGTGACAATACCGAGGATACGGCAGTCAATGCCGGATTCAAAGGCTCTAAACCCGGTCAGTGGAAAAAGCCATTCAAAAGAAGCACTCCGGGCCCATCCAGTTTGGACCGTATACTCGATCGCTCGTGTAAAATACACGGCACCCCCGACAAGCCAGCCAACCACACCAACAGGGGTTGTTGGGTGTTCAAGCAGGCCGGCAAGTTAAATGCTGAAAACAAAGATAAGGGGTCACATAGCGATGACGAGGAGGAGCCCCGGTAGCCGAACACCGGAGGACAGAAGAGGTTCCTGTTGGGGAACGTAGTAATTTCAAAATTTTCCTACGCACACACAAGATCATGGTGATGCATAGCAACGAGAGGGGAGAGTGTTGTCCACGTACCCTTGTAGACCGAAAGCGGAAGCGTTATAACAACGCGGTTGATGTAGTCGTACGTCTTCACGGCCCGACCGATCAAGCACCGAAACTACGGCACCTCCGAGTTCCAGCACACGTTCAGCTCGATGACGATCCCCGGACTCCGATCCAGCTGAATGTCGAGGAAGAGTTCCGTCAGCACGACGGCGTGGTGATGATCTTGATGTTCTACCGTCGCAGGGCTTCGCCTAAGCACCGCTACAATATTATCGAGGATTATGGTGGAGGGGGGCACCGCACACGGCTAAGAGATCAATGATCAATTGTTGTGCCTATGGGGTGCCCCCCTGACCCTGTATATAAAGGATCAAGGGAGGGAGGCGGTCGGCCTAGGAGAAGGGCGCGCCAAGGGGGGAGTGGAGTAGGACTCCTCCTTCCTTTGTTGGAGTAGGAGAGAAGGAAAGAGGGGGAGAGGAACAAGGAAAAGTGGGCTGCACCCCTTGTCCAATTTGGACCAGAGGGGGGGCGCCTCCTTCCTTTTGGCCTCTCTCCTCTATTCCCGTATGGCCCAATAAGGCCCATATACTCTCCGCCGAAATCCCGTAACTCTCCGATACTCCGAAAAATACCCGAATCACTCGGAACCTTTCCGATGTCCGAATATAGTCGTCCAATATATCGATCTTTATGTCTCGACCATTTCGAGACTCCCCGTCATGTCCCCGATCTCATCTGGGACTCCTAACTCCTTCGGTACATCAAAAATCATAAACTCATAATATAACTGTCATCGAAACCTTAAGCGTGCGGGCCCTACGGGTTCGAGAACTATGTAGACATGACCGAGACACGTCTCCGGTCAATAACCAATAGCGGAACCTGGATGCTCATATTGGCTCCCACATATTCTACGCAGATCTTTATCGGTCAGGCCGCATAACAACATACGTTGTTCCCTTTGTCATCGGTATGTTACTTGCCGGAGATTCGATCGTCGGTATCTCAATACCTAGTTCAATCTCGTTACCGGCAAGTCTCTTTTACTCGTTCCGTAATACATCATCCCGCAACTAACTTATTAGTTGCAATGCTTGCAAGGCTTAAGTGATGTGCATTACCGAGAGGGCCCAGAGATACCTCTCCGACAGTCGGAGTGACAAATCCTAATCTCGAAATACGCCAACCCAACAAGTACCTTCGGAGACACTTGTAGAGCACCTTTATAATCACCCAGTTACGTTGTGACGTTTGGTAGCACACAAAGTGTTCCTCCGGTAAACAGGAGTTGCATAATCTCATAGTCATAGGAACATGTATAAGTTATGAAGAAAGCAATAGCAACAAACTAAACGATCAAGTGCTAAGCTAATGGAATGGGTCAAGTCAATCACATCATTCTCCTAATGATGTGATCCCGTTAATCAAATGACAACTCATGTCTATGGCTAGGAAACATAACCATCTTCGATCAACGAGCTAGTCAAGTAGAGGCATACTAGTGACACTCTGTTTGTCTATGTATTCACACATGTATTATGTTTCTGGTTAATACAATTCTAGCATGAATAATAAACATTTATCATGAAATAAGGAAATAAATAATAACTTTATTATTGCCTCTAGGGCATATTTCCTTCAGTCCCCCCCACAAGTGCGGACGGTGAACATGATATATGCAACCCACATCCCCAAGAGGGAGCGGAAGCGTGCGCTAAGGGATGTATATGCGTTGGAGCCAGTCGCCCCAAAGTTCAACCCATGGTCCTCTTATCCGATCACCTTTGATCACAGGGACCACCCCACTAGTATCTGTCATGGCGGATTCGCCGCTCTAGTCCTAGACCCAATCATTGATGGATTTCACCTCACTCGAGTCCTTATGGATGGCGGCAGCAGCCTGAACCTGCTTTATCAGGACACAGTGCGCAAAATGGGTATAGACCCCTCAAGGATCAAACCCACAAAAATGACCTTCAAAGGCGTCATACCAGGTGTAGAGGCCCATTGCACAGGCTTAGTCACATTGGAAGTGGTCTTCGAATCTCCGGATAACTTCTGAAGCAAGGAGTTAATCTTCGATATAGTCCCGTTCCGCAGTGGCTATCATGCACTGCTCGGGCGAACCGCATTTGTGAGATTTAATGTGGTACTGCATTATGCATACCTCAAGCTCAAGATGCCAGGACCTCGGGGGGTCATCACAGTCAATGGAAACACAGAGCACTCTCTCCGCACGGAGGAGCACACTGCGGCCCTTGCAGCAGAAGTGCAAAGCAGCCTCTTAAGGCAATCCACCAGTTCGGCGACTAAAGACCCGGACACCTTCAAGCGTGCCCGGAGTAATCGGCAACAAGACCGCCTGGCACGTTTCGAGCTTGCATAGCAATGCGGCCCCCACCCCAGTCCCAGCCAAACGGCGAAATCTATGCCACGCGTACATAATTACGCATTGAAAATACCATGGGCACAGGTGGGGAGGGGGGCACGACTACGGCACGCCCCAAGACGCGGCTCAACCGCACTAGGGGCTTCCTGATTTGTTATTTTTCTTTCTTTCAGGACTTTAATCTCTGGGAGCCATGTCCGGCAGTACGATTGCCGGACACACGATACAACAACCAAGGAGGCAGAAAGCTACGTCGCACCACGGAACTCCCAGGTGGATTCCGATAACGAGTGAAATGCTTGCTTTAAATACCATTCCTCAGCTTGCCCTTGGAGGGGACATGTCAAATAGTCCTACTTTTTGCTTATCGCACTACTTGTATCATTCTGCTTTGACACACCTTTTTGAATAAACAATGCATAGCACTAGACTATTATCGCATTCTCTATTCTTCTTTATATATATACATACATATATATGTTCATTCATGACATCCAGCACCCGTACACTCTGGTACGACCAATATGCCAGGGGCTTAAGCATACCCCATAATATGGCGTGAGAAGTCCGAACACTTTCGACAGTGCGGCACCTCGAACTTATAGCATTATATGCATCAGCTCCAAATCATGTCTTGGGTCAATAGTTGGGTTTGCCCGGCTCCCATGTTTTGGTACCTTACGTTCTGCTATATCGTCTAAGGTAGCACTGGGAGAACTACTGCGATTGTGCCCCGGTTCATCTGGGCTAAGCACCTCAGTAGAGAAAGCTAAAACTGAATGTCATGATAAGGCGAGAGCCAGTCGCTGTTCGAGAGGTCTCAAATCCCTAAAGACTTATGCCGCTTAGAGCGAGGAGTCGGCTTTGTCTGGCTTAAGGCGTGTATAGCGCCCCGAATTCGGCCTTTTGAATACTAGGGGCTTCGCCAAAATTTAAAATTGTAGACTTCTATAGCTAAGTGAGAGTGATAAAGCATTATAGTCCGATTGCCTTGTTCGTTGTGCTGAGCACCTCCCTAGAAGGACCCAAAAATGGGAAAAAGAGTGCTCAGGTTTATCCCGAACACCCCAGCACTTGTGGCATGGGGGCAGAAGTCGACGACTAGCCATCTCTCAGATTTGATAAACAGCCGCACAAAATGTAATATTTTAAATTCAAACAAGCCTTGCATAGTGCATATGAACAAGTTTTCATAATATAGGATCACACGAGCAAGTTCATTCAAAAATTATATCCTTTGCACACTCGTCCGCCACAAGACGGGCACCCTTCAGGACACCCTCATAATACATTTCGGGGTGGCGATGCTCCTTGCCCTGTGGCGGCCCCTCCTTCACCAGCTTCTCGGCGTCCATCTTGGCCCAGTGCACCTTTGCACGGGCGAAAGCCCAGCGGGCCTCTTCGATACAGACGGACCGCTTGACGATTTCCAGCCATGGGCAGGCATCCACAAGCCGCCTCACCAGGCCGAAGTAGCTGTTGGGAAGGGAGTCGCTAGGCCACATCCGGACTATAAAGCCCTTCATGGCCTGTTCGGCCGCCTTGTGCAGCTCGACCAGTTGCTTCAGCTGGTCGCTCATAGGCATCGGGTGTTCGGTCCCAGTATACTGAGACCAGAACAACTCTCCGTCGAGCTTCCCTCCTTGGCCTGGCAATATTTCGCGGCATCCGACACGCTGTGGGGCAAATCTGCGAATGCTCCTGGAGAGCTCCGGACTCGGGTAAGTAACAAGTAATTTACTTTCACATGCTTGCTTTGCATATTGAATGCCTTACCCGCCGCTATCTTCCTCATCGCCTCAATCTCCTGGAGGGCCTTTTGGGCTTCAGCCTTGGCATTCTTTGTGCTCTCGAGGGCCGCGGCAAGCTCAGACTCTCGCGTCTTCGAGTCAAGCTCCAAAGCCTCGTGCTTCTTCACGAGAGCCTGGAGCTCTTGCTGCACCTCGCCCACCCGTGCCTCTTGCTTTTCCCGCTCGGTGCGCTCCTTGGCCGCTTTGTTTTCGGCCTCGGACAACGCTTGCTTCAGGGTCGCCACTTCGGTCGTGGCCCCTGACACATTCATGATGATCCTGTCATTTCGCAACCACATTTTCTTTTATATATAGACAAGGTATTACTTACCTTTGTTCTCCTCGAGCTGCCTCTTGGCAAGGCTGAGCTCTTTCTCGGACCCCTCG
The DNA here is from genome assembly GCF_018294505.1 of Triticum aestivum. NCBI lineage: Eukaryota > Viridiplantae > Streptophyta > Magnoliopsida > Poales > Poaceae > Triticum > Triticum aestivum. Next base: position 123,750,919 of record NC_057806.1, read on the forward strand.
AGGTCTTGCTTCAGTGCGGCGACCTCCGTAGTCAGTGCGGCAGAGGTCAGCAGCGAAGCCTGCATACGCATACAGACATACTTATATTAGACTCCTGCAGATATTATTTGATCCTCTATTCGGCTTTTCTTTGTGAACACCTAACAGAGAATCAGGGGCTACTGTCTATGCAGTAATATTTTTCCTATATTTCAAATACTTACCTCAAAGCCTGTTAGAAGGCTGGCACAGGCTTCAGTTAGTCCGCTCTTGGCGGACTGAACCTTCTTGATCACCGCACTCATAATAGTGCGATGCTCTTCGTCGATGGAAGCGCCGCGAAGCGCTCCCAGCAGGTTGTCCGATGCCTCTGGATGGACAGAGGTCACCGGCACGGGCGGCTTGCCCCTTTTGGAAGGGGGCCGCCTGCCCGAGTCCGGAACCACTGGAGGTTCCGGCGCAGTGTTCAGCTGAGAGCCGAACTTGGAGCCCCGGGGAGCCTTGCTCCCTTTGCTCCCGGAGTCCGGAAGGTCGCCTTGAGGCACCTCCGATACTGTCTCCCCCGGATCGGTGCCCCTTGAGACAATACCTCAGCATTGTCCGTAGGGCAAGGAGAGGAGGCGGTTGGAAGTGCATCACTATTCATGTCCGACGAGTCTAGGGAACCGTCCGACGATGATACGTCGATACGGGCTTGGGGCGGACTGCATAATTATATTCGACGTTAGGAGAAGCAGTGCGACAAAGGTATGCTATGAGTTACTCTAGTATCCGAATACTTACAACTTCGCCAGGGGCTTGGCCCTGAGCAGCCACTCGTCTTTGCCGTCGGCGGCGGTGGTGGAGCAGTATGGAAGGAGAGTCCTTCCCTTCTTGGACCCTTCGGCCTCCCCGGTTGGGGCGGCCTTCCTTTTCTTGTCTCCCCTGGCTGGAGGGGGAGAATATTCGTCTTCCTTCTCCTTGTTTTCATGGGAGGAGTGTGTCTCGGTGTTATCGGACGATGAGTCAGATACCACCTGGCGCCGGGAACTCTTTCAGGTTCCCTTGGCCTTCTTCTTGGTATTCTCCGACACCTCATAAGGAGCCAGAGTCCGCATCTCCGTCAGGAGAGCATCTGCAGTGTCTTCGGGCAGAGGGGCCGGACAGTTAATCTGCTCCGATGTCTCCACCCAGTCATGTCAAAGGCATGGGAGCTCAGACCCCGCACATGGTTAAGCTATGGGAAATAAATATCCTACCAGATGTACATAACTTACCGAATTCGCAGGGCGCTTCGCGCTTAGCCCGCGGTCCTCGGTAAGAGAAGGAGGGACCTCGGCGCCCTTAAACAACACCCTCTAGACGTCCTTATGCGTTGTGTCGAAGAGCTTGTGTAGAGTCTGGTGCTGGGCCGGGTCGAACTCCCATAAGTTGAAATCCCGTTGTTGACACGGGAGGATCCGGCGGAAGAGCATAACCTGGACTATGTTGAAAAGCTTAAGTTTCTTTCTTATCATGTTCCAGATACACTTCTGGAGTTCCTCCAGCTCCACCGATGAACCCCAGGACATGCCATTCTCCTTCCAGGAAGTGAGCCGTGTGGGGATTCCGGATCGAAACTCGGGGGCCGCCACCCAGTTGGTGTCGCGCGGCTCGGTGATGTAGAACCACCCCGATTTCCACCCCTTTATGGTCTCCACGAAGGAGCCCTCGAGCCATATAACATTGGGCATTTTTCCCACAATGGTTCCGCCGCATTCCGCTTGTTGGCCACCAACCACCTTCGGCTTGATATTGAAGGTCTTTAGCCACAGGCGGAAGTGGGGCCGGATGCGGAGGAAAGCCTTGCACACGACGATGAACGCCGAGATGTTGAGGATAAAATTCAGGGCCAGATCATGAAAGTCCATCCCATAATAGAAGATAAGGCCGTAGACGAATGGATGGAGGGGAAACCCCAGTCCACGGACGAAGTGGGGGTGGAAAACCACCCTCTCGTGAGGTTCTGGGGTAGGGACGGTCTGCCCCGCGGCTGGCAGCCGGTGCGCGATATCCGCGACTAAGTATCCGGCTCCATGTAGCTTTTTGATCTGTCCCTCTGTGACGGAGGAGGCCATCCACTTTCCTCATGCTCCGGACATGTTTGGAGAGAGTTGAGGAGAAGGATGTGGACTTGGGCGTTGGAGCTCGAGTGCGCGAGAATGGATGAGCAAGGAGGAAGAAGGCGTGGGTAGGAAAATGTGCGACCTTATCCCTTTATAAGGGCGGACAAAACTATGCGCCCCCACTAGCCTGGTAAAACTCGCTTATCCCCCAAGCGCCGTAATTGGTGGCGCGGTTGGGTTACCCACGCCCGTATTGATGAGAATCCCGTAATAAGGGGAATATGATCTCTGCTTTGACAAGACGTGTCAAGAAACCGCCTCGCGTTATGTGCGGGGCTGGTTAAAGAAAAACGGTTCGAATAATTACCGGGCCATGGCGTGATGTCATGCTGCCAAAACGTGTCAGCAGATTAGATTTGTGGAAATACTATTCTCTCTATGGTGGTATGTGGAACTTATTTGGCAGGGTCAGACACTATCCTTGTATTCAAACTCTTCTGTGGTGTATTCGGAGGAGGAACCCGCCTTGCAATGCCGAAGACAACACTGCGTGCCGTACCCATCGTCATTGAAGCCTGGTTCAGGGGCTACTGAGGGAGTCCTGGATTAGGGGGTCTCCGGACAGCCGGACTATATCCTTTGGCCGGACTGTTGGGCTATGAAGATACAAGATTGAAGACTTCGTCTCGTGTCCGGATGGGACTCTCCTTGGCGTGGAAGGCAAGCTAGGAAATATAGATATGTATATCTCCTCCTTTGTAACCGACCTTGTGGAACCCTAGCCCCCTCCGGTGTCTATATAAATCGGAGGGTTTTAGTCCGTAGGATAACATACAATCATACCATAGGCTAGCTTCTAGGGTTTAGCCTCTCCGATCTCGTGGTAGATCAACTCTTGTACTATTCATATTATCAAGAATAATCAAGCAGGGCGTAGGGTTTTACCTCCATCAAGAGGGCCCGAACCTGGGTAAAACAGCGTGTCCCCTGCCTCCTATTACCATCTGCCTTAGACGCACAGTTCAGGACCCCCTACTCGAGATCCACCGGTTTTGACACCGACAACAGTGACGACCCCCATCCCCACCGTCCCCCGCACTGAAGCGGGATCGGGAGGACAGAGACGGCCCCCATCCCGGCCGCCTCCCGATGGTGGCACCGGTGTCATCGAGGGCCTCACCGCACTCTACGCCGCCATGGAATCTATGGGCTTCCTCACCTTCACCCTCGAGGGCGCAAGGAGGTGGACGCACAGCGTGTCGAGCTAAGCGCTGTGTCGACCCAGCCAGGTTCACCATGGACGCGGAGCCATGTCTTCCCATGGACTGGCGCCTCCATGAGGTCCCCCACCGACCTAGTCTGGGCCTACAGGCTCATATCTGCGGCGGAGTTTCAGAGCCAGAGGTGATGCCGACCGGCCGCCGCCTCACCACCGGTTCCTGTTTGCCGGCGGCAAGGAGAAGGGCACTGAGGATGTGCGGTTCTGTCTCGGGGCTCAACACCCTCTTGGAAGCAGAGTTTGGCAGGCTCTCGCTCTGCACCTAGGTTCTGACGGTCGCGCTTCATGTGACAACGCTTGATAGCAGCTAGAAGGAAGAGCACGGTCCACCCATGACGCCAGGCCGTCGGACCTCTTCCCTCAAGCTCAAGGCGGCGAGGAGATGGTTGGGATGGTGGTGCTGCTCCGCTAGTACTACTTCTGCAATGTCTCTTGCTCTCTCAACTTGCCTCCCCTTGAATAAATGGACGAAGAACAATGTGTTGACAAACTACATGAGGTTAGGCTTTGTGATTGCACCTGTTTGTGTGCTGGCAGGAAGGAAGAACGAAGAAAAGGTGTTGTTGTTTTGCTGGATTCTTCTTCCTTTGATTTTAGCAAACTTTGTGATAGTGGTTGGCTTCTTGACTCTGACACTTTGTATGGACTAGCCAGGTCTTTGCCCAGAGGTTCTAGAAGGTATCCTTCCACCAAATGACCCACATCTAAATAATGCACGTGGCCTAAATATTTACAACTTTGTTATTTGGATTATTAGGTACGCTACTAAAAATTCAGTAGAACATGGTGTCGGTGTCAAAACCGGCGGATCTCGGGTAGGGGGTCCCGAACTGTGCGTCTAAGGTTGATGGTAACAGGAGACAGGGGACACGATGTTTTCCCAGGTTTGGGCCCTCTCTATGGAGGTAATACCCTACTTCCTGCTTGATTGATCTTAATGAATATGAGTATTACAAGAGTTGATCTACCTCGAGATCGTAATGGCTAAAACCCTAAAAAGTCTAGCCTATGTGATTATGATTGTCCATACGGACTAAACCCTCCGGTTTATATAGACACCGGAGGGGACTAGGGTTATACAAGGTCGGTTACAGAGAAAGGAATCTTCATATCTGAATGCCAATCTTGCCATCCACGCCAAGGAGAGTCCCATCCGGACACAGGTGAGAGTCTTTGGTCTTGTATCTTCGTAGCCCATTAGTCTGGCCCATGTCCAACAGGCCGGGCGCCCGAGGACCCCTTAGTCCAGGACTCCCTCAGTAGCCCCTGAACCATGCTTCACTGATGAGGTGTCCGGCGCGCAGATTGTCTTTGGCATTGCAAGGCGGGTTCCCCCCCTCGAATACTCCAAAATAGCCTTCGAACATAAGGAACGTGTCCGGCTCTACAAAACAAGTTCCGCACACCACCGCAGAAAAGTATAATATTTCACGAGTCCAATCTGCTGACAACTTTTTGCAATGTGACACTGCATCACCACCCGGTCATTATTTCGAACCATTTTTCGGCCTGCCGCTCCATATTTCGAGACACGACTTTATTGGCACGTCTTGTCAAAGTAGAGACCGCGTCCCCCTATTGCAGGATTCTCATCAATATGGGTATGGGTAATCCAACCGTGCCATCAGCATGACCCTTGGGGAATAGGCGAGTTTTATGGAGAGTGGGGAGGCACTTGATATTCACTGCCTTTATAAGGATATAAGGACTCACATCTTTCACCCACGCCTTCTCTCTTCCCACCTACCCACTCTTGAGCTCCAGTGCCCAAGCTCTCATCCTTTCCGCCTCAAGAAAGCACTCCAGCCATGTCCGAAGCATAGGGCAAGTGGATGGCCTCCACCGTCAAGGAGAAGCATATCGTCCAACTTCGGGAGGCCGGATATTTGGCCAAGGAAATCGCCCATCGGCTTCCTGCTAAGGGACATATCGTCCCCACTCCGGAGCCCCATGAGAGGGTCGTGTTCATCCCTCACTTCATCTGCGGGCTGGGATTTCCTTTGCACCCATTCGTCCGTGGACTCATGTTCTACTACGGGCTGGATTTCCATGATCTGGCCCCCAATTCCTTCCTCACCATCTCTGTCGGGGATATACCCCGTGGCGTAAACCGGCCGGGAGTATAAACCGGCCAGGACTGGATGATTCACCGGCTACCCGCCCGGTCTTGGCGGTTCATCAGTAACCTGGCGGGCGGGTCAGATGGATGACGAGGCCCATGGCCCAGAAGGCCGGTTCATACTATGGTGGGCCGGTTTAAGACAGAAAGGCAGGAGGAATATTTACCTTACAAGGAGTTGAGACCAGGACTTGTATCCGGTTTGTATTAGAGATAGACTAGTCCTAATCCTAATAAGACTCCACATGTAACCCACCCCTTCAACATATATAAGGAGGGGCAGGGCTCCTCAAAGAGGGACAAGCTACAAGCGACAAGCAGAGAAACAATCTTAGGGCTAGACACAAAGAGGAGAGCCGGTTTACGGCGACTCCCTCGTGATGATAATGAGACCTAGCCTCAAACAGCATGTAGGGCTATTACCGGATGATGTTTCCCGGGGCCCGAAGCTGTCTAAATCCCTGTCTTGTGTTGCGTCTCTCGATTCTGCTCAACCCCTCTCAAGCTACCACGTAGATGCGTTGGCCTCGCGACTAAGTCCTAACACTAAGGACATCTAACGTGACAATTCCACGACAGTTGGCGCCCACCATGGGGCTCGCGCAAGATGGTGTTGAGTTCTTGGAGGGCGCACTCTCAGGTATCGAGAAACTCACGATTGGCCAGTTGAAGAAGAGCCGGCATGAGACAATCACATAGGATTTGCTTTGGATCTGGGAGTACAGGATTTGAGTTGAAAAGAAATCAGGCTTGCATGGTGCGCGCCGCTGTGACCGGACGATCCGTCAAGATCGGATTGATTTTTCGTTGGAACTATGCGTGGAGCAGATCGCGTCCAGGGCAGGTGACATGGGTAATAGAGATCAGCATGGAAACGACCACGTGACCTGCCGGACGACCATGGACAGAGCCGGCAAATTTATCACCGGGAGGTCAAGATTATGGTTAATTTTTTTTGGAACTGGCAGATATGAGATTCGTGGAGATTCTAGGTTTGCGTGCGGCACCTTACGCATTGCAGGGCGACCTGTTGAATTTGAGAAAAGATCAGTTGCAGATGAGATCGGACAGGAATCTGATTCGACGTCACCAGTACATGTATGGATCCGAGTCAGATTGCTGCTCCTCTCCACGTCTACATCAGTACGGGGCAAGGTTGGTAATGATTGTTTAAACCGGCTGCAGAAATCCAAAGAGTAAAGAAACAATTATTGCATGGTGATGGAAAATTGCTCTCGTTTGGGGATCAGGAAATATCAGTACTACCCTGCTGCTACTTCAAGTGCAAAAGGGATCAAGCAAAAAAAAGATATACGTCCACGCGTACATTCACCAAGGTCAACAGGAAGTCTGCAGCCGGCCGGGTTGATGATTATCGTCTATGGTTCTGTCAAAGTTGCCGCTAAAGTCACAATATGTTTGAGGGAGAACAGTACGTTCAGAAATTCATTAAATACCGTCATGCAACAGCACCAGTGCATGGTCGCCTTTTCCGTCGAGCCGCTGCTCCTCCATGACCGATTACTACTGCCACTCGGTCGTCTTCACTCGCTGGCGTCGTTAAACCGACCAGTGCTGGGCCTCAACTCCAAGTTGCTAAATCCGCTCCTACCGTAAAATCGCCTTGGCTGCTGTTACCGCTTCCGATGAGTACCAATGAGCGTTTCCTGCCGTTCCCTTTGCTGGTGTTGCTACTGCCTTGGGCGTCGCTGGCTCCGTGCCGCGCCGAGCTATTGACGTTTATATGGCATGTCGAGTTGCTAAGGATCAGTTATGAAGTAGCATCCGTTGAAGTGTTGTCTACGTAAAAGAAAAATTGACAGGGACACCCAAATTCAATACATTAAGGGGCACGACTTATTTAAAAGCTGGATAGGTGCGTGGTGATTTTTGATTGGACGTGAAGGCCATCGTTTTGGCAAATTGCTGTGCAGCCTCCTCGTCCGGAAGATACATCAGGTGATACCCATCCTATCTTTTTCATCCATGCACAGTAATTTATCTGCGAAAAATTACTTTGATCTGCGGTATTTTTTCGCAGAATCATTATTCATTACAAAGGTGTCGTAAGGGGGGTGCGCCAAATATTTTTTGGACTAGCGCTTGTCCGCACCGTGCTGCTTGACGGATACGTGCGCAAGTCCCGACCTCTGCTACATCAACACAATGCGATTGACTCGCACGTCCCCTCCGGTTTAAATCGCCGTGGCTTCGGCCGACTTGCCCGTGATGGCTTTTAGCCTCATCTAGTGATCATCAACTCCGCGGTGATTATTTCTGGCTTGACACATCAGGTGATATTCATCTAAAATATATTTTATTGGCACATTTTATTTTTCGTCAAAGAGCAGTTTATCTTTGCCTTGGTCTGCAATATTGATGATGCATGACATATTTTCACTACATCAAAACGGCGTGGTTAACTCGCCCGTCTGCGCCGGTTTACAACATCACGGCCGGTTCATCTGTTTGAGCCGCCTATAATGCTGAGGTCATCTTTTCCGTCCATTTTTCACGGCCTGGTCTACATCAACATACCAGGCCGCACCTATCTGCATGGGCTGTTTATTGAAATATGAGCAAGTCACAGCTTGGGTAGCCTGACTTTCTTTCAAATTGGAGGCAACTTATTATCAACCACCGTCTGCACTGGATGGTTCAATGGGCAGGCGCACAAGTCGCCGCCACTACTGTTTGATTAACTTCAAATCGCCAGTTGGAAGGAGACATTGGCCGAGTTGCGGGCACGGCTCATACTGGATCATTTATAACTCGCCGCAGTCACCTCAAGTTTCTGTGGATTAACATCATGCCACCAACACCAATGATATACAAGTCATGCCGGTTTATATGACGGTCGAATATGGAGAATCTCAAGCCAACTCTTCGAGTCACCTTGAGACTCGGGGGTTACGATGATATGACGCAACAAGTCTTGCCAGTTTCAGCAAATTTAAAAACCCCAGGACAATGGAGGGAAAGATAACCCGGTCCCGGAGGCTACTGTTATTTGAAGGCCGTCAGAAAATTTCCAGCTTAGAAAGTAGGTGACAGTTACAAAATCCCGGCTCAAAAAAGAAGATCCGGGTCATCAGAAAGGATTCCGGTTTAGAATCCGGTTCAAGGGAAATCTATTCTCCCACAAAGCTCTGAAGCGCTCAAATCCGGTTTAACAATGTCCGGTTCAAAAAGGAATTAACTTCTCGCAAGTTCGAGTTGAAAGGCCGTCAGAAAATTTCCGGCTGAAAATGAAGATTCCGGTTTACAATCCGGTTCAAGGGAAAGATGTCCCCCACAAAGCTTTGAAGCTCTCAATATCCGGTTTAACATCCGGTTCAAGAAGAATTTATCTCTTGCAAAAAGGTTAAAAATTACCGAAGAGGACCTGCTACCATGATGCGCGGTTCAAACATGGGTATCCTGCCTTATCGGCCTAACATATTATTGATCACATGGGGGCTTCTGCTTCATAAAGCGGGGTCTCTGTCTTTCTTATCATGCGAGGTTACACGGAGTGGTTCTGTTTAAAGCGGCCTCCGGTTTACCCCTTGACATTTGTTTTTTATATATCACTGGGGGCCTTGGTCGTGTCCGAACCAACGAACACCCTTTGATAGGCGACAGCCACCAGATCATTTGGGGACATGGTCAAGTCTGAACCAGTCACGCCTCTTGGTCAGCCTAAGGCCACAAAATCATTTGGGGGCATGGTCGAACCCGAACCATTGCCACGCCTCTTGATCTGGCATATATGCCACGAATCATTTGGGGACCTGGCTGACTTGAATCATTGTCACTCCTATTGGGGGCCTTGATCCTGTCCGACCATGGTAATACCATCTGATCAGCTCAGTATAGCATATTTTTGCAAACGGTTTTTATCATTGCTTTTGCTTCCATATTTTTTTTTCATAACTGTTATTTGATTTTTGTTGCATTTTTAAACCGACATTGTTAATCCATTTCAAACTGTCAATTACAAATTGGTGGAACACGGTCAAATCCTAATCCGGAGAGTATCTGCCCGGTTTGATTTTATGTTATCATCCTATTATGGAGTAAACCGGTGTTTATCAACCCGGTTTGACTTTCAAATTACAAGTTGTCAGTCCATGATCAAGTTATAATCTGGAGACTATCAGCCCGGTCTGGTTTGACTACGAGTCGCCAGTATTATATATGGTTAAACTGGTGTTTATCACAACCCGGTACGGTTTATCATAAACCGGCACAGTATGAAAGGGGTTATCATTACTCAAGATTGGGATTATCATCCTTACTACAACAAGTTGGTAAAGCCAACAATGTGATTCAATGTCACAGGTATGATATATTTCATATTTGATTATTCTTAAGTGCAGCCTTGGTTATAAACCTGGGTTATATGTTGGGCATTATGACCCGTCCGGCGGTAAATAGCCAGGACACTTTAAACTTGTTGTATGCAGAGACAGGTTGAATAAAGCATGATGATAAATTATCCGGTGTTTATTAAACCGGCCTGGCTTTAAGACGATAAGTCGCCAGTATATGATGGGAAATTATCCGGAGTTTATTAAACCGGCCCGGCTTTGGACTATACGTCGCCAGTATATATTTGGATTGCACCATTGGAATCATGCGCTTATAAATGATTGGGTTATATTATTCAAAGAGCCAAATTTGACTGAATTTTCATTATGATATTGGATGAATTTTTCATACCGGATTATATTATCTTGAATAGCCAACATGGCTGGATTTTTTTATGGTTATTAGTAACCGGTATTATTGAGTTTTCAAAATCGCTTTAGCGCAATAGTTATTATTTTATCAAAGGATATGATTTATTCTACAATGGAAGGAATAGTCCCGAGTCGCTGCAGGCTCACGACCCGGCACTTGGGAGCTACATTATTCAAATTGAGATTACATGCAAGTCTCATGTCGCTGCAAGCATCCACCATGACACTTGGGGGCTAATGCAAAGTAATTTTTTGCTCATATTATTGAAGACCCGACTCTTCACATTATAATGAGCCGGTCCTTGGGGGCTACCAATTGCTCCTGTCAACAACTCAAGGTACACAAGTTAAATCCATTATATTGAAGGGTCCGCTGCTCAATTGGTAAAGTACAAGGCTCTTAACCTTATGGACGTGGATTCAAGCCTATGATGGGGGTTACATCATATGATGTTATTTTTATTGAAGTATATATCAAGTCCCAGCTCAATATTATCTTACTGAGCCGGCCCTTGGGGGCTACACATCATTGCTCAAATCTACATGATTATACCTACAAAGTCCCTGCTCATTATTGCATAATGACCCGGCTCTTGGGGGCTACACTGGTTGAAGTTGTTATGAGTATAAGACAATTACAAGTCCCAGGTTGCTGCAAGCATGACAACCCGGCACTTGGGGGCTACATAGTATGGAGTATTCAGTTTTTACTAGTCACTGGGATGAACAACATGGATTTCTTCTTAAGTGGCAGTATTTATATTGAAGCAAGTCTTAAGCCATCACTTTGTTCTGCTCAAGACTTGGGGGCTACAGGTATTATATTATTATCGAAGAACTATTTTCAAATTCTCTGTTTTGAGCAAACTGGATTAACCTGGCGTCGCCAATCATTATGACCCTGTGTCTGTAACCCGGCGTCATCAATAATCATGAACCGGCATTAGCAACAATCATGAACCGGTGTTGGCAACAATCATGACCCAGAATTATCAGTTTTTATAACCAGACAATGGTGGTAATCATAAATCGGCAAGTTCTACATCTTCAAACCGGCCGCATATCAGATGAGTATTTCAAGACCAATATTTCTTAAACCGGCGCTCTGGAAGCCGACTCAAGTGGATTATTCTTCACAATATTTTTTATAAGAAGCCAACATCAACAATTTGAGTATGAAGCTGGTTATTGATCCGGATTTTCTAGAAGAAGGAAATGACAAGGACTTTAGAATGATCAGATGCCAGTTTACAAGAATTCTTAACCCGGAGCATAGTCTATCAAATTTGTTCTTATATTTGTTTTACAAGATCAGTTTAACATGGATAAATCCAAATTAAACTGGGGGCTAATGTCGGGGATATACCCCGTGGCGTAAACCGGCCGGGAGTATAAACCGGCCAGGACTGGATGATTCACCGGCTACCCGCCCGGTCTTGGCGGTTCATCAGTAACCCGGCGGGCGGGTCAGATGGATGACGAGGCCCATGGCCCAGAAGGCCAGTTCATACTATGGTGGGCCGGTTTAAGACAGAAAGGCAGGAGGAATATTTACCTTACAAGGAGTTGAGACCAGGACTTGTATCCGGTTTGTATTAGAGATAGACTAGTCCTAATCCTAATAAGACTCCACATGTAACCCGCCCCTTCAACATATATAAGGAGGGGCAGGGCTCCTCAAAGAGGGACAAGCTACAAGCGACAAGCAGAGAAACAATCTTAGGGCTAGACACAAAGAGGAGAGCCGGTTTACGGCGACTCCCTCGTTATGATAATGAGATCTAGCCTCAAACAGCATGTAGGGCTATTACCGGATGATGTTTCCCGGGGCCCGAAGCTGTCTAAATCCCTGTCTTGTGTTGCGTCTCTCGATTCCGCTCAACCCCTCTCAAGCTACCACGTAGATGCGTTGGCCTCGCGACTAAGTCCTAACACTAAGGACATCTGACGTGACAATTCCACGACAATCTCGGTGTTCATCGTCATGTGTGAGGCCTTCCTCCGCACCCCCCACTTTGGACTGTGGCTGAAGACCTTCAATGTGAAGCCGAAGGTGGTGGGCGTTGAACACGCAAAATGCGGAGGCGCCATGGTGAGCAAAATGTCCAACGTCCCGTGGCCCAAAGGCACCTTCGTGGAGACCATCAAGGGGTGGCAGAAGCTGTGGTTCTATGTCACAGAGCCCCGCGGCGCTGCCTGGGCCGCGGCTCCCGAATTCAAATCTGGGGCCCCAATGCGGCTTACCTCCTAGCAAGATAAGGGCCTGGATTGGTCCTCGTCAGATGAGCTAACAGCGCTCCAGATGCGCATCAGGAACATGATGGACAAGAACGTCAAGCTTGTCATTGTGATTCAAGTGATGCTAATTCGCCGAATCTTTCCATGCCAGAACCGGGCTTGCCATCTATGGGAGTTTGATCCGGCCGAGCACAAGACCATGCGACTATTCTTCGGAACTACGCACGAAGATATCTGGAACGTGCTCTTCAAGGCCAACGAGACATGGCCGGAGACAACCGAGGACCACGGGCACGATCTGGCCCATCCCGCCAGTTCCATAAGTTTTCCATGCTTCAAGGTGTATCCCTTTCTGGCTTCCTTAAGGAGGATGTCCCAACTTCCCTATTTGCCTTTTCAGTGTTGGACAAAGAAGGCGGAGCGGATTCGGTGTTCGGCTCCGCTGCCCGAGGAACCAACCATCCCGCTTTTGACGAAGATGCTGGTTCTGCCGCCCTATGTGGCGCCGGAGAAGAAGGCCAAGAAGAAGGCCAAGGGGACCAGAGGAGGCCTCCGTCCCAAGGGTACTTCAGACATGGCGTCCGAAGACGCTGAAACTCACTCCGCCGCCGAAGACGACGAGGAGGAGGAAGAGGAGGAAGAAAGCAACTTCCCCTCCCCAAGGGGGGAAAGAAAAGGGCGGCCTCCACATATCTGGAAGCAGAGGCGTCCAAGAAGGGAAAGGCTTCCCTCGCGGATAGATCCTCGTGGGACGTCGATAGCAGCCCAGAACGGCGCCCTCGAGATAAGCCCATGGCCAAATCGCGAGTATCCGAAGACCCTGACGCATTCATATATCTGCCTCTTCATAATTTTAACATGTCGAATCATGCACTTGCAGTCTGGCTCGTTCCGCCCTTGAGCGATCCTCGTCTTCGGGGAACTCGCTAGACCCGGAGGTGATGGACAGAGCGTCCCTTCCAACGGCCTCCTCTCCCAGGGCCATGGATGACACCGAGGTGTTGTCCTGAAGGATCCCTGGGCAGGGAGAGACGCAGGAGGCCGTCAGGACGGCGCTAGAGGGCGAGACCTTGGCTGCCGGACACATGGGGGAGCAGATCCCCATGGAGACTAGCGATGGGGGCCATGTCCAATTCTCCCCCCCAGCCGAATACGGTCCGGAAGACCTACACGGCTCCGGAATCCGGCAAGCAGCCTCCTTCATCGAAAGGAGGTGTGCCCATTCCGTTGGTGACCTCTGTCCAACCAGAGGCGCCGAATACTCTATTGGAAGCGCTGCAAAGCACTTCCATCGTTGAGGAACATCGTACCCTCATGGGTGTGGTGATTGAGAAGATTCAGTCCGCAAAGAGCGGACTGACCGAGGCCTGCGCAAGCCTTCTAACATGCTTTGAGGTAAGCGCTGCATTTATGTGAAAAGAAAGTTACAGTATAGACAGTAGCCCTTGAGACTCTGTCCGGTGTTCGGAAAGAACAGTCAAACAAAGGATGAAATAGTTTTTCACAGGAGACTAATCATATATGTCTTTTTGAATAATCAGGCGTCGCTGCTAGCCACGACTTCTCATGTTGCCGAAGTCTCTAGACTGAAGCAGAGGCTGGAACGGACCGATCAAGAGCTCGGCCATACGAAAAAGAAGCTGGAGGATACCCAAGGTATGCAATGATTTTATGTATGTCCGTAAGGGATGAATGATGTGACCTGATCATAGTGCCATGACATTTATTAGGGGCGGCGGCCAAAGTGGAGGCCCTCGAGAAGGCGTTGGTAGAGGCCAAGGAGAGAGTGGCAAAGGAACAAGCCGCTAGTGAAAAACACGAGGCCAGGGTTAGCGAGGTCCAGCAAGAGCTCCAGGATGCTGTGCAGAAATGCGAGTCCTTGGAGTGCCCGAATGCGGACCAAGAGTCCGAACTCGCTAAGGCGCGCCAAAGCGCGCAAGAGGCCCAGACCGAAGCCCAAGGCGCCCTCCAAGAAATCCAAGAGGCCAAGAAAATCGCGACAGGTAAGGCTTTCATTATGCAAAGCAAGTATGTGAAGAAGAGGCATCTCTTACTGAACCAAATTTGGAGTTCTCCAGGGGCGTTTGTGGATCTGCCGCGCAGTGTTTCTAATGCTGTGGAATTCTTTTGGGCCGAAGAGGGGAGCTCAACGGAGAAGCTATTCTGGTCGCAATACCTTGCGCCAGAACATCCGGTGCCCTTTAGCGACCAGCTAAAATAGCTGGTCGAGCTGCATAGGGTGGCCGAACTAGCCATGAATTAATAATCCGGCTGTGGCCTACGGAAGCCCTACCCGGCAGCTACTTCGGACTCGTGAAGCGGCTGGTCAATGCCTGCCCTTGGCTTGACGCCATCAAGCGGTCGGTATGCATAGAAGGTGCGTGGATGGCCTTCGCCCGTGTCAAGATACAGTGGGCGAAGATGGATGCTGTCAAGCTCGCGACCGAAGGACCGCTCGAGGGCAAGGAGCACTTCACGCCCGAGTGGTATTTTGGGGATGTTCTGAAGGGATCCCGCATTGTGGCGGAACAATGTACTATGGACATTATGTTTGAATGAATACATTCATGTTATCTCGTCCTGTATGATGAAAACAAGGCTTGATATGTAATATAATGCTTTGCTATTTGTTTATTTAAAGTTTTACCTCCTGTGCGTTTTATCAAGTCTGAGAGTTGGCCAGTCATCGGCTTCAGCCCCCACGTAGGTAGTACGGGGGTGTTCGGGATGAATCTAAACACTCTTTATCCAAGAGTTTGGTCCTTAAAGGAGGTGTTTAGCGCAACGAACCAGGCAATCGTACTATGTGGCATTATCACCCTCACTTAGCCATAGGAGTTTGACAATAAAAATGTAGGCGCAGCCCCTAGTATCCAAACTAGGGTGCTGTAAACACCTGATAGGATAAGAACCGATTCGTCGCATAATGCGGGAAAATCGCTAAAGATTTGAAACCTCCGAAGGGCTGACCGGCTCATGCCGCATCATGACAGTCAATTTTTGGCTTTCTCTACTGAGGTGCTCATTCGGATAAACCAGGACACAATCACAGTAGTTCTCCGTTTACTACCCTAGCCGATATAGCGGAACATAAGGTAGTAAGCACAGGAGCCGGGCAACCCAACTATTGCCAAAGACATGATTCAGAGCCAATGCATATAATGCTAAATTCGGGGTGCCGAACTATACTGTAAAAGTGTTCAGACTTTTTGCCATAGTGTGGGGCGCAATAAAACCCCTGGCGAATTACAACATACCAAGGTGTATGGATGCAAATTAGAATAGCGAAAATAAAAAATAAAGAAGAAGCTAGTGCCACATATGTTGGGCCGCAAACTATTTCCATTATAACTTTGATTAATACGTCAAAGCGTACTTGAACAAAAAGTGCGATAAGCAACAATGGCTATTTAACATGCCAAGACCAAGGGGGAGCTACGTACGGGTCCTGAAAACAGGTAGAATGATCGCCAAGAAGGACATCTAGAGATTCCCCAGACGTCTGTGCTACTTGTCACCTTGGTGTATCCATCCTTCAAAAGGACCAATTTATCAGGCCGTCGAGAGGGGCCTGTGAAAAGAAACCTAAAAAAGGATAAAAGGAAAAGTAAGCGTATGTGTGTCCCGGGAAGGTCGAGCCGTATTGTGGATCACAGTATGGTTATGCCTCCGTCTCTGCCCATGGTATTTTTAGTGCGTAGTTATGTACGCGCAGTATGTATGCCGCCACTTGGTCGGGACTGAGATGGAGGTCGAATTGCTAATCGAGCTCCCGACGAGCTGGACTGTCCTGCCGCAGAGTAGTCCGGACTCGTTTGACAGTGTCCGGGAGCATGGCCGCCGAATTAAGGTTCTGCTTGTGAAGGCCGCTCTGTACCTCTGCTGCCAGGGCAGCGGTGTGCTCCTCGGTATGGAGGGAGCGCTCCGTGTTTCCATTGACTTTTATGACACTGCATGGTCTGGGCATCTTGAGCTTGAGATAAGCATAGTGCGGCACCGCGTTGAATCGGGCAAACGCGGTTCATCCAAGCAGTGTGTCATAGCCTCTACGGAAGGGGACGATATCGAAGATTAACTCTTCGCTTCGGAAGTTGTCCGGAGATCCGAAGACGACCTCCAATGTGATTGAGCCCGAGCAGCAGGCCTCTACACCTGGTATAACTCCTTTAAAGGTAGTTTTGGTGGGCTTGATCCTTGATGGATCGATGCCCATTTTGCGCACTGTATCCTGATAGAGCAAGTTTAGGCTGCTGCCACTGTCCATGAGGACTCGTGTGAGGTGGAATCCATCAATTATTGGGTCGTGGACCAGTGCGGCTAAGCCACCATGACGGATACTGGTCGGATGGTCCCTGCGATCAAAGGTGATCAGGCTTGACGACCATGGGTTGAATTTTGGGGCGACTGGCTCTCTCGCATAGACGTCCCTGAATGCACGCTTACGCTCCCTCTTGGGGATATGGGTAGCGTATATCATGTTCACCGTTTTGATTTTAGGGGGAAACTTCTTCTGCCCCCTTATGTTTGGTGGATGGGGCTCCTCGTCGTCATTATCACTTTGCGACCCCTTCTCCTTGTCGTCGGCATTTAACTTGCCGGCCTGTTTGAAGACCCAACAACTCTGGTGAGTATGATTGGCTGGTTTATCAAGGGTGCCATGGATCAGACATGGACGATCGAGAATGAGGTCCAAGCTGGAAGGGCCTTGATTATTCCTTTTATATGGCTTCTTCCGTTGTCCGAACTTGGAGCCACTGAATCCGGCATTGACCGTTATGTCCTTGGTATTATCACCATTGCTTCGATGCTTGTGCCTGTTGCGTCGGGGCTTGCCGTTGCTATTTCTGGCTTCTGACGTGCCAGGTTCGCTTGCATTGTTATTGCTACGGGCTAGCTAGCTATCTTCGCCCGTGCAAAAGTGGGTCATGAGTGCCGTGAGGGACGCCATGGACTTCGGCTTTTCTTGGCTGAGCTGTCGGGCGAGCCATTCATCCCGTATTCTATGTTTAAAGGCCGCTAGGGCTTCGACATCCAGACAGTCGATGATCTGGTTCTTTTTGGTTAAGAATCTAGTCCAGAATTTCCTGGCTGACTCTCCGAGCTGTTGGATTATGTGACTCAAGTCGTCGACATTCGGAGGTTGAACATATGTACCTTGGAAGTTGTCAAGGAAGGCTTCTTCCAAGTCCTCCTAGCCGCCAATGGAGTTTTCAGGCAGGCTATTCAGCCAGTGTCGGGCTGGCCCCTTGAGTTTTAGGGGGGAGGTATTTGATGGCATGAAGATCATCACCACGGGCCATGTGAATATGGAGAATAAAGTCTTCAATCCATACCGCAGGATATGTGGTTCCATCATATGATTCGATATTCACGGGTTTGAACCCTTCTGGGAATTCATGTTCCATTACTTCATCAGTGAAGCAGAGGGGGTGTGCGGCGCCTCTATATCGGGCCAGGCCGTGACGTAGTTCGGATGGAGTCCGCCTGCGATTTTCGGCTCAAGCATAATTGTACTTGCCATATTTGGCTTGATAGCCGTTGTCGCATGTCAGGGCACGCCCCCGTGATCCGTAGATCGATCTGGCTGGACCTACTTTATTCTTCAGGCTCTGCCGGAGATCATACGTGTATGCCCGAGCTATTTTATCTCTTCCTTTACCGCGAGGTAGTATGGGCTGGTGTTCGGCTTGAGTTGCCATTTTGTCCCGGCCGCGTGGTGGTCGATTAGCCGCATTGTGCGCTGATGGCACGGGCTCCAGCGCGTCGTCATTGAATTGAGGTAGTAATTTGCGCTTCGGGTGACTTTTGAGTGGTCGCTCGAGGCCGTATTCCTCGGCTGTCAGGACATTAGTCCATCTATCATTAAGCAGATCTTGATCAGCCTGAAGCTGTTGCTGCTTCTTTTTCGGGCTCCTGGCAGTGGCTATTAGCCGACGCTTAAAGCGCTCCTGCTTGAGAGGTTCCTCAGGCACGATGAAATCCTCATTGCCGAGGCTCACCTCATCCTCAGAGAGTGGTAGATAATTACTGTCCTCCGAGTCTTCGTGTACGGCCTGTTCATCAGGGCTGACTCGCCCATCTTCCCGTTCGTCCTGTTCGGTAGTTGGTTGAACAGGGTCTTCATTGTCTCGGACATCGTCTAGAGTATTGTTTTTTCCCATGCCGGTGTTGCTATCTTTTTCACGGCGTGATTTAGAGCGGCGCTGCTGTCGTCGGCGCTTTGGCTGTATCTCAGGAGGTTTGTCTTCCACTGGGTCTTCTTTGTCATCGCCGTTGATTTCTTTGGGTGTGTCCACCATGTACACGTCATAGGAGGAGGTGGCCGTCCAGCACCCGGTAAATGTCGGGTTTTGCGCCTGCTCCTCTTCGGCATCATCGTCCATACCGTCGATGTCTCCGGAGTCGTAGTCGAACATGTCGGTTAGATCTTCGATAATGGCTATTAAGTGGGAGGTGGGTGGGAAGTAAAATTCCCCGTCATTAGCCCCCAGTTCAAACCGGATATAATTCGGCTGTGAGTCCCCTGCTAAAGAGAGGGTTTTTAATGAGTTTAGCACATCTCCTAAAGGTGAGTACCGGAAGATGTCCACGGAACTGAATTCGACGACCGACGCCTGGTAAGGCTCGTTGGACGCAGATGCACGTAGTTCGGAACCATTAACCGGAGATGAATCCCTGGGTCCGGTGATGCGGACGTTGCTCGAAGTTGGGTCTGTGTGCGGCTCCAACACCGCTGAGTCTGCGGCTTCGGTGGCGGGGTTAAGCTTCCCATCTTCGGATGGCGCAAGCTGCTCCGAATCCAGGGCCAGAGCGCTTACAGGCGCAATCTCCTGTGTATGGTCCAACGGCATATTTAGGTCATGTTCATCGTGGTGGAAGGGAGCAGCTGCCTTGGGCTCAAATCCGTCGAAGATCAAGTCTCCGCGGATATCAGCAATGTAGTTCAAGATTCCAAACCTGACCTGACGGCCAGGGGCGTAGCTGTCGATTTGCTCTAGATGGCCAAGCGAGTTGGCCCGCAGTGTGAAGCTGCCGAATACAAAGATCTGGCCAAGGAGAAAGACATCCCCTGGCAGCGTTGTTGTAGATGATGGATGGGGCCATCGAACCTTCTGACGACGGCGCAACGGAAGTCTCAATGAAAGCACCAATGTCGATGTCAAAACCGGCGGATCTCGGGTAGGGGGTCCCGAACTGTGCGTCTAAGGTTGATGGTAACAGGAGACAGGGGACACGATGTTTACCCAGGTTCGGGCCCTCTCTATGGAGGTAATACCCCACTTCCTGCTTGATTGATCTTGATGAATACGAGTATTACAAGAGTTGATCTACCTCGAGATCGTAATGGCTAAAACCCTAAAAAGTCTAGCCTATGTGATTATGATTGTCCCTACGGACTAAACCCTCCGGTTTATATAGACACAGGAGGGGACTAGGGTTATACAAGGTCGGTTAAAGAGAAAGGAATCTTCATATCCGAACGCCAAGCTTGCCATCCATGCCAAGGAGAGTCCCATCCGGACAAAGGTGAGAGTCTTCGGTCTTGTATCTTCGTAGCCCATTAGTCCGGCCCATGTCCAACAGGCCGGACGCCCGAGGACCCCTTAGTCCAGGACTCCCTCACATGGTGCTACTAGAAATACTGGTAGTATAGAACTTGGCAACCATTGGCTTTTGAAGTTTGGCAGTCTGTTAAAGAGCAAATTGATCCAAGTGAGAAGATCATGATACTTACTAATGGACCTCTTATAAATTTGGCCAATATTGTACTCTCTGACAGGAATCCAAGTTTTGTGATAAAGGTCAGTTGTTCTATACATTTTGGTTTCATGCAGTATGAGCTGCATTTTGAACTATGATTTGTTAATATTGAATTGCATGTTTCTCTCTTCAGCGGAGTGTATATGTTGTTGGAGGCCATATCAGAGATGAAAATGATTCAGGCGGGGATGTGTTCACTGTTCCGTCTAAAAGATATGCGGAGTTCAATGTGTTTCTTGACCCCCTAGCCGTGAAAGTGTTGTGTATTTAAAATATTAATTGTGTATTTAAAAAATCATAATAATATTTATCTTTTTTGTATCATTTAAGAAAACATTTATAAGGTAACTTAGGTAGTTTGAAAGCATTCCTATCTATAGATATGCTCATATGTAACAATTGGAGAGGTACATTCCTATATTCATAAATCAAAATTATTGTTCATGATGCTAACTACACGGTTTTTGTATATAAAATTCTAACTATAAAATAAAGGCTATTATATGAAAATATCTTTTGGTTTAGATCCAATCATTCCCCCATGTTACCTGAATAGCATAACAAATTATGCGCTGGAGTATATAGTTTGAAAGATAAGTCTTTTTTTGTTTTTTCATATAAAAAGGGTTACATCGTGTAACATATGTGCTCGCTCAAACCTAAAGTTGCTGACAAATACAATACGCACATTTAAAAATATCTTTCGAATTAGATCAGGTGTGAGAAAAATGTCGAAGATGGTGATGTTCTCTATTGTGGCTAAGGGTGCCAAATAGCTATGTATATCACTTGATAAAAAGCAAGATTAGTGTTTTCTTTTTAGTCCATCTCTTCTCCCTTTTCTAGATCTTTGTGTTTAGATGCCGCTGCCACACCACATGCTAATATGAAGTTCTCATGCTACATAACTTTTCAGGAGACAAACATAAGGAAGCTATGGTTTTACTTAATGTTGCCTTTCCTCTGTACACACCTCATCAAAACTGAACCAAGAAGCATCATATTTGTGTAGATGGTTACCTTAGGGTTTTGACAATTGTAATGCTCTAATTAATTTTACTCTCTTATGTAGGTTATGCACTCTAGGAATATGTGGTTGCTTGCCATGATCCCTATACATAAGATGTGTAAAGTTTCAGCAGATTCGAAGAAACCGTGAGCGTGCCAATCCCACATTTCTTGGAATTTTGAGAATCAATGCTCCTTCTAGCTCTCTATACTAATTGACGATCATCTTGCTGGGATTAAAATTGTCCAATGCAGATTCACACGTTGTTATTCTTTGCTAAATCACTTAGTCCATGTAGTGAATGTTAGTATTCTCTGCTGCATGCTACCAGAAATATGCAGAAATGTGTACGTACCTCATGTTTGATTCGATGAACAACAAAAGCAATTAGTGGAGAAAATGATAAATATAGAGTAATTTCTCTAAAAATGCAAGAAATGTGTGTTGAGTTCATCTCATATAACTATGCATTGTACCCCATTAACTATTATTGTTGCTCTCACAATACATCATGTTATTATTTATTCAGTTCGAGTATTTCCTTTTGATTTCTGCTCCTTACCATTGGATCTTTTAGTCTTTTATTTACAGTGTCCAGCCTAGCCCAATACATTTCGATTTCAGTTAGCCACTTCGATTCCCACTTTCTATGATGTGATCTGGATGTAGATACTTCGACATTACATTCAAAATATAATGCATTATTTAGAAGTTACTAATAATAATAAAATATTGAATCTGTTACTTGCTTACTCCTATTAACATTCCAGACTCCTTGGGTAGTAGAGCATAATATGGTTCCTAATGTTTAATTCTAACCACCTCATTTATTTAGGACACTAATGTTGATTTATTTTTTGGGGGAAATGGAATGCCTAAGATACAATGTCATGTTAGCATTTATTCAGTGCCTAACCACAAAATCATTGACACATTGTTTTGAGTTTTATGTCATCAGTTGTTTTTTTATATCTTTGAGTGATTAATTTCAAGTTGGAGTCAAGACTGCTTGCTGATCACATGCTTTAGGTTGTAGTAATTACAATCTTTGTCTCTGTTTGAGAAGCAAAGATGGAATATTTTGAACTTGAGATTAGTTGAGTTGGGAGCTATATGTACCTATTTTGTCTAATCAAACATGCGCTCTACTGTAATCATCTTTGACACATTGTTTAGATTTCGGAATCCTTGCTGAATCTTTGTGTTTCGTCGTGGCCATGAGGATCGGCCTAACTGACAAAATCTTAAGCTTGGTCGAGGGTGTTTTCTGGGTTTGCAAAGAGAAACCTGAATTACTTGCATCTATATAATTATGTATCTATTTACGATGGCATCATATCCCATGCCTTACCATTCATTATTTCTTATTTTATCGGATGTGCTGACCTTTTCTAAGGCTAATGTAAATAAGCAATCAGGCCTGCGTTCATAACTTTCTTTTGGGCAATCTTGCAACTACAATGTAGACCTATCTTTGAACACTATGTATCATCACTAGGTATCTATCTATCAACAGTAGGTACTTATTTTCATATGTTTCAATCTGTGTATGAATATTTTATGTGGACTCTTTTAATACATGGCTTGCTCTCGCCCTTTGCACCATCGGCGCAACGGGTCATCTAGTTATTGGAGAAAATAACTACCAGAGGGGGCCCACCAGGTGGGCACAACCCACCTGGGCGCGCCAGGGCCCCCAGGCGCCCTGGTGGGTTGTTCCCTCTTCGGCCCACCTCCGGTCCCCATATTCTGGTATATAAGTCATTTTGACCAAGAAAAAATCAGGAGAGGACTTTCGGGACGAAGCGCCACAGTCTCGAGGCGAAACTTGTGCAGGAGCACTTTTGCCCTCCAGCAGAGCGATTCTGCCGGGGGAACTTCCCTCCCAGAGGGGGAAATCATCGTCATCATCATCACCAACAACTCTCCCATCTTGGGGAGGGCAATCTCCATCACCATCTTCAATAGCACCATCTCCTCTCAAACCCTAGTTCATCTCTTGTGTTCAATCTTTGTACGGAACCTTAGATTGGTACTTGTGGGTGGCTAGTAGTGTTGATTACATCTTGTAGATGATTACTATATGGTTTATTTGGTGGAACATTATATGTTCAGATCCATTATGCTATTTAATACCCCTATGATCTTGAGCATGATTATCATTTGTGAGTAGTTACTTTTGTTCTTGAGGTCACGAGAGAAATCTTGTTGCAAGTAATCATGTGAACTTGATATGTGTTCGCTATTTTGATGATATGCATGTTGTGATTCCCTTAGTGGTGTCATGTGAACGTCGACTACATGCACTTCACCATATTTGGGCCTAAGGGAATGCATTGTGAAGTAGTTATTAGATGATGGGTTGCTAGAGTGACAAAAGCTTAAACCCTAGTTTATGTGCTACTTCGTAAGGGACCGATTTGGATCCAAAAGTTTAATGCTGTGGTTAGATTTTATCTTAATACTTTTCTCGTAGTTGTGGATGCTTGCGAGGGGGTTAATCATAAGTAGGAGGTTTGTTCAAGTAAGAACAACACATAAGCACTGGTTCACCCACATATCAAATTATCAAAGTAGCGAACATGAATCAAACCAACACGATGAAAGTGACTAGATGAAATTCCCGTGTACCCTCATGAACGCTTTTCTTATTATAAGAGACCATTTTGTCCCGTCCTTTGCCATAAAAGGATTGGGTTACCTTGCTGCACTTTATTTACCATTACCATTACTTGCTCATTACAAATTATCTTGCTATCAAACTACTCTTTACTTACAATTTCAGTGCTTGCAGAGATTACCTTGCTGAAAACCACTTGTCATTTCCTTTCGCTCCTCGTTGGGTTTGACACTCCTACTTATCAAAAGGACTACGATTGATCCCCTATACTTGTGGGTCATCAGATTTTGACTTGGTCTTGGAGGGAGCAGCAACTAACTTCATGGCATCTGCCATGAGCTTCTGAGTTTTGGCTAGAGGTGCAACTGGTTCCTCCTCCAGTTGCACCTCTAGCCAAAACTCAGAAGCTCATGGCAGATGCCATGAAGTTAGTTGCTGCTCCCTCTAAGACCAAGTCAAAACCTGATGACCCACAAGTATAGGGGATCAATCCTAGTCCTTTTGATAAGTAAGAGTGTCAAACCCAATGAGGAGCAGAAGGAAATGACAAGTGGTTTTCAGCAAGGTAATCTTTGCAAGCACTGGAATTGTAAGTAACGAGTAGTTTGATAGCAAGATAATTTGTAACGAGCAAGTAATGGTAACGGTAAATAAAGTGCACCAAGGTAGCCCAATCCTTTGATGGCAAAGGACAAGACAAAACGCTCTCTTATAATAAGCAAAACGTTCTTGAGGGTACACGGGAATTTCATCTAGTCACTATCAACATGTTGGTTTGATTCATGTTTGCTACTTTGATAATTTGATATGTGGGTGGACCGGTGCTTAGGTAATGTTCTTACTTGAACAAACCTCCTACTTATGATTAACCCCCTCGCAAGAATCCGCAACTATGAGAAAAGTATTAAGATAAAATCTAACCATAGCATTAAACTTTTGGATCTAAATCTGTCCCTTACGAAGTAGCGCATAAACTAGGGTTTAAGCTTCTGTCACTCTAGCAACCCATCATCTAATAACTACTTCACGATGCATTCCCTTAGGTCCAAATATGGTGAAGTGTCATGTAGTCGATATTCACATGACACCACTAAGGGAATCACAACATACATATCCTCGAAATATCAAACACATATCAAGTTCACATGATTAGTTGCTACAAGATTTCTCTCGTGACCCCATGAACAAAAGTAACTACTCACAAATGATAATAATGCTCAATATCAGAGTGGTATTAAATAGCATAATGGATCTAAACATATAATCTTCCACCAAATAAACCATATAGTAATCAACTACAAGATGTAATCAACACTACTAGTCACCCACAAGCACCAATCTAAGGTTCCGGTACAAAGATTGAACACAAGAGATGAACTAGGGTTTGAGAGGAGTTGGTGCTATTGAAGATGTTGATGGAGATTTACATCCCCAAGATGGGAGAGTTGTTGGTGATGACGATGACGATGATTTCCCCCTCCGGGAGGGAAGTTCCCCCGACGGAATCGCTCCACCAGAGGGCAAAAGTGCTCCTGCCCAAGTTCCGCCTCGAGATGGCGATGCTTCGTCTCAAAAGTCCTTTCCTTATTTTTTCTAGGTCAAAATGACTTATATACCTGAATAGGGGCACCGGAGGTGGGTCGAGGAGGGCACAACCCACCAGGGCGCGCCTGGGCTCCCTAGCATGCGCAGGTGGGCTGTGCCCACCTGGTGGGCCCTCTCTGGTAGTTATTTGCTCCAATATTCTTCATATATTCTAAAACAATTCTCCATAAATTTTCAGCTCATTTGGAGATGTGCAGAATAGGTAACTCTGATGTAGCTTTTTCAGGTCCAGAATTCCAGCTGCCGGCATTCTCCCTCTTTGTGCAAACCTTACATATTATGAGAGAAAAGACATTAGAATTACACCATGAAGCATTATTATGCATAAAAACATTATAAATAACAATAGGAAAACATGATGCAAAATGGATGTATCAAGTCCCCCAAGCTTAGACCCCGCTTGTCCTCAAGCGAAAACTGAAGTCGAAGAACATGTCCACATGCTTAGAGAAAGAGGTGTCGATAAAAACAAAATAAGGACATAGAAGCATCATGCATATTATTATAACAGCAACAAACTTTAACATAAAACTTTATCATAGAACTTTCATCATATAACTTTCATGAACAAGTAACAATTCATCACAACATCAAAGTAAAGCATAAAATCTATTGAAAACCAACAAACTATGTTCTCGGTCAACTTTGCAACTACAATTCATCATCTTTTC
Organism: Triticum aestivum; assembly: GCF_018294505.1. Lineage (NCBI taxonomy): Eukaryota > Viridiplantae > Streptophyta > Magnoliopsida > Poales > Poaceae > Triticum > Triticum aestivum. The sequence continues at coordinate 123,777,008 of NC_057806.1, forward strand.
AAGAAGGATCATGTATCAGAGCCTTTTGGCAAGTCCACATACTCAACCATCATATAGTCTTCTATGATTGCTAACACTCACCGCATACACATGAGCAAAAAGTTTCAACTGGACACATAGAAAGATAGGGGCTTATAGTTTCGCCTCCCAACGTATTCACCTCTAGGGTGATGTCAACAATAATAACTCATGCTCACCCATATCCAACTAGAATATGTGCCTAGATCTTTCCTCACCACATGATGCTTGCAAAAGCGAAAATAAAAAGGAATAGGGAAGAATACTTTAACTCTTGCATAAAGTAAATACCTAAAAGTAAAAGATAGGCCCTTCGCAGAGGGAAGCAGAGGTTTCCATGTGATTTTTGGTTGTATGCTCAATCCCTTAGAGCAAAAGAATGTCACGTTATATTGCCCCTTGTGATAGCAACCTTTATTATGTAGTCTGTCGCTTCTATTATTTTGCCATCACAAGTTCGTACAATGCTCAATTTTCTCTTGCACTAAATGATCTAACACATTTAGAAGCAATTTTTATGGCCTTGTTACACCGATGAAAACTTACTTGTAGGGTTTTACTCAACCCATAGGTAGGTATGGTGGACTCTCAAAATAAGATTTGGGTTGAGGGTTTTTGGATGCACAAATAGTATCTCTACTTAGTGCGGAATTTTTGGCTAGAAAAGATATCGAGTAAGCACCACATGTTAAAGGATCTATGACAATATAACTTCTATGTGAATATGAACAAACATAAGTCATTACATTGTCTTCCTTGTCCAACATCAACAATTTTGGCATATAATATTTTGACGGGGGCTCACAATCATTAAAGATGTCGAAGATAGTGTATTTGCATGTGTATCTTCTCTTCCCTTATTAATTCTTTCAAGAATTGCATCATTGACCAATGCTATTTTTCTAAATTTCCAATAAATTTTACCACTTATACTTTTCCTTATGTGATGTCATTACTTACCATAAGATTAACATATGATCTTTTTCATTTATTTCCTTCCCTTTTTATTGAAACATAAAATTAAAGAAACCAAAACTCAAACTAAACTTTATTATATATCTCGCACATGATTACATCGATAGATCACTAAGCAAGCACTTGAAAAGAAAGGACGGAACTAAACTTTTATTCAACTAGATCAAAGGGTAACTAAAGATCGAACTAAAATAGATAAAAGCAAAGATAGTGGTGGTGATACGATACCGGGACACCTCACCCAAGCTTGGCACAAGCCAAGGGGAGTGTCCATACCATGAACTCAAGTCTCCTTTGGTGGTGAAGAAGAAGGTGGTGGTGATGAGGTAGTAGCGAGCTTATCCTTCTCTTTCTCCAGCTTGTGTCTGAGGGTAAAATTATCCATCCTCAATTCATCGTTCTCCATGTCAAGCTTTATTATCCTTTTGCATAATGCCTCTTTGCTTTCTTGGTTGAAACGAGGAGGGACAGTGTCGGCATTCTGGGAACTGGGGTACCCAGACTTGCCTGCCAGCGACCCATGGCGTGGCTCGATTGACGGCCTGGTACGACACATCTTCAGCACCAATAGCACAATACCCTCGTGAGGGGCCAAGCCTCGTGAGGCGGACGATGCCAAGACCTACAGAGGGAGCGTCCTCCTTAGGTTGGCTCCTGAGGGGCGGAGTTTTCTATGTGGGTGCTCACCTCATGAGGTTCAGATGACGCAAGCCATGGCGACGAAGGCCAGGCGGGCGCCAGCGGGGGCAGTACATCAAATTTCCTCTTTGGTGCTAAATAGGAAAGTGCAGGCGTAGAGTCCCGAGGAATCGACCAAAGGTTTCCATTTCCATGCTACAAGACCAAGACCGCCAGGACGGCAGGATGGAGGTCATCGCCGAGCCCACCACAACGTCATGACCAGAAGCTTTGCAAGCGCAAACCACCTTTCGTTAGGATAAGATGTACTAGTTGTCTCCCTTCGAATTTGGCCATTGTGTGATCCCTTCCCGCCTTCATTTTGGGGGAAGAGGACCAAGGTGAAAGTGCAACTAATCCCTGGGTGGTTTTGGTAATTCTTAACAACATTTATCCCATTGAACTAATACTCTTTGAAGATGATCATTTCAGAAAGTTCAATGATTGGCATGGCATGGACTAGAGATGTGGACCCCTCAAAATGCTAAGCACACATATTGGCTCAAGCTCAAGACTCTACATTTTCATTTTAGTGATCCAAGATCACATTGAGTCCATAGGAAAATCCAATACTATTAAAAGGGGATGAGGTGTTGCTTAATGGCTTGCTTGCTCAAAATGCTTAGTGATATGCTCCAAAAGCCCTCAATCACTTTCTCATATCCACATATGTCCCAAACCAAAAGTCAAACTCATCCCCACCGATTTGATCTATCCGGCGCCACCGAGTTCATTTGACATAGCCATAGCTAGAAACCCTAATCAGTTCGGTCTCACCGAGATGGGATTGCAAACTCTGTGTTTCCCTTCGTAACATTTCGGTCTAACCGAGATGAGTGATCGGTCCCATCGAGTTCGCAATGCAAACTCTCTGTTTCCTTTTAATAACGTTTTGGTCTCACCGAAATGAGCGATCGGTCCCACCGAGTTTGCATGACCAACTCTCTGTTTGCCTATTACAGAAATCGGTCTCACCGAGTTCACGTGATTGGTCTCACCGAGATTACGTTATGCCCTAACCCTAATGAAATCGGTCCCACCGAGTTGACATGTCGGTCCCACCAAAAATCCTAACATTTACATTTTGAACTAAATCGATCTGACCGAGTTTAACTATTCGGTCCCATCGAGTTTGGTAAATTGTTTGTAATGGTTAGATTTTGTGTGGAGGCTATATATACCCCTCCACCCATCCTCCATTTGTGGAGAGAGCCATTAGAACGTGCCTACACTTCCACCATTCATTTTCTGAGAGAGAACCACCTACTCATGTGTTGAGACCAAGATATTCCAATCCAACCACAAGAATCTTGATCTCTAGCCTTCCCCAAGTTGCTTTCCACTCAAATCATCTTTCCATCAAATCCAAATCTGTGTGAGAGAGTTGAGTGTTGGGGAGACTATCATTTGAAGCACAAGAGCAAGGAGTTCATCATCAACACACCATCTATTACCTTTTGGAGAGCGGTGTCTCCTAGATTGGTTAGGCGTCACTTGGGAGCCTCCGTCAAGATTGTGGAGTTGAACCAAGGAGTTTGTAAGGGCAAGGAGATCGCCTACTTCGTGAAGATCTACCCAAGTGAGGCAAGTCCTTCGTGGGCGATGGCCATGGTGGGATAGACAAGGTTGCTTCTTCGTGGACCCTTCATGGGTGGAGCCGTCCGTGAACTCGCGCAACTGTTACCCTTCGTGGGTTGAAGTCTCCATCAACGTGGATGTACGATATCACCACCTATCGGAACCACGCCAAAAATCTCCGTGTCTACATTGCGTTTGCTCCCTCCAAACTCCTCCCCTTTACCTTCATATGCAATGAACTACATTCTGCTTCTATACTCTTAGATTTTCATGTGTAGGTTGATTTCTGGACTTGTGATAAGTTGCTAAAATCTGCCAAGACTGAAAATTGGGAAAAGGCTAGATTTTTATTTGGTCAAGTAGTCTAATCACCCCCTCTAGACATACTTTTGATCCTACAAGTGGTATCATAGTTTTGGTCTCCATTTGCCTTGATTTCCATAGTTTTGGTGATCATAGCCTTGGTTTCACGACCTAGGAGAGTTCGGCGTCTAGCGAGGGAAATTACCAACGTAGAGGTCCTTACTTTGATGGTACTAATTTTGCTAGTTGGAAGCATAAGATGAAAAATTCATATTCTTGGACATAACCCCGCCATTTGGGCTATTGTGTGTATTGACTTGCAAGGTGAATTCTTTGGTGGGAGAGAACCGAATCGTGAAGCTATCACGGAAGAATTGAAGATGCTGCAATACAATGCTCAAGCTTGCGATATCCTCTTCAACGGATTGTGCCCCGAAGAATTCAACAAAATTTGCCGCCTTGAGAATGCAAAGGAAATTTGGGATACTTTGATCGATATGCACGAAGGTACTAACTCCATCAAGGAATCCAAATTGGATGTGCTTCAAAGTTAGCTTGAGAAGTTCAAAATGAAGGATGGTGAAGGTGTCGCTGAAATGTACTCTAGGCTTGCTCTCATCACAAATGAGATTGCTAGCTTAGGAAGTGAAGAGATGACGACAGATTCATCATCAAGAAGATCCTAAGAGCCTTGGATGGAAAATATGATACCGTGTGCACATTGATCCAAATGATACCCAATTATAAAGATCTCAAGCCAACGGAAGTCATTGGGAGAATTGTTGCTCATGAGATGTCACTCAAGGATAAAGAAGAGCTTCACAGCAAGTCAAGTGGTGCTTACAAAGCCTCATGTGATGCTCCTACATCATCAAGTTAGAAACAAGTCTTCAATGAGGAATTGAGCCAAATGGTGAAGAACTTCAACAAGTTATACAAGAGTAGAAGCAAATAAAGAAGTTCCAAATCAAGGTCCTACAATGATAAAAGATCTTCTAGTCGTGAGCGTAATTGCTACAATTGTGGAAGACCCAGACACTACTCCAATGAGTATACAACTCCCTACAAAAGAAGAGAAGACTCACCTAAAAGGAGAAGCAGAAGAGAAGAATCACCTCCAAGAGAGAGAAGGAATAAAGATGATCGTTATGAACGAAGAACCTCTCGCAGAAGCAAGGATTCAGAAAGGAAGGACAAGTCATCAAGGAGCTAGACAAAACAAAGACATCAATCTCACGTTGGTGAATGGGTATCCGGCTCTGACTCCGACCATCACTCCGAGAGAAGTTATCACTCTGACTCAGAATATACTCAAGATGAAGGTGTTGCCGGTCTAGCACTTGTGTCAACCAACTCCTATGACATATTTGACTCACCAAATGAAGGAATTGGAAGATGCTTCATGGCTAAAGGCCCAAAGACACCCCGAGTATGTTGATTTCAATAGTGATGAAGATGATTTGCTAGGCGATGATGATTTACTTGTTGACAATTCTAGTGATGAAAACTATGATGAACTTGCTATTAATCATGCTAATCAAGATAAAATGAATGACGATGATAAGAAGGAGATTGAGCGTCTAACTAAGAACTAAACACTCTTAAGTTAGCTCATGAAACTACCTTGTAAGATCATCGAGAGCTTTTAAAGACTCACGAGAAGCTACGCTTTGAAAAGCTCAATCTACAGCAAGAGCATGGGTTCATAAAAGCAATCAATGATGATCTTCGCAAGTAAAGTTCTTCTTACATCACCAAGCGTTTACTCTTGTCTACTTACATGCCACAAGTAAAATGTAGTAAAAAGAGCAAGAAAGATTCTTCTTCTAGTAGTAACAATAATCATGTTAAATCCAATGTTGTTGCTTCTAGTAGTTCTCTTGATTCCACTAATGATTCTCTTAGCCAAGTTACACTTGAGCAAGAAAATAGCTTATTGAAGGGAATTATAGAGAAAGGTGTTTACAAGAGCCTCGCCGGAAGTAAACAATTTGAGTAAATTGTACGCAAGCAAGGAAGGCACCGGAAGAATGAAGGTGTTGGTTTTGAACGAAAGTTCAATGCCAATGGAGTTGAGTGGGAAGAAGATCAATACCCCAAGAAGAAGTTTGTTCCTCAACAAGAGAAGTATGATCCTACTTCTTTCAAGGGAACACAAGCTCAAGATGATCTTCCACCACAAGACCACAAGCAAAAAGGCAAGGACAAGCTTTATGATGAAATTGATGCATTTGAAGAAGCTCCCAAGGCCTTGGTCAAGTGGGTTCCCAAGACTACATCAAGTTCTACTTCATCAAGTACGACTACAACTCCAAGGATTCCCATCAAGTTGATGTGGATTTCGAAGAAGAAGAACTAGAGAGTTCTTGAGGGTGACTCCGCCAACATACTTCACTCATATCATTTTGGCAATAACAAGTGCAAACAACTTCCATATCTTGCACTAGTTCAAGGAGTGACAAACCCTCTTGTTGTTAAGACAAGGGACAAGGTAACCTAATGTTTTCATGGACATCATCTTGTGTGTACTTCACTCTATTTCTATGGATATCCTTGCTTGTTCCTTGTGGGACTAACCCATGTATTGAAAGTTTAACTCACTCCAATGGATTTCTCCAAATGATCTACATCAACTTTGAGCATCCACATCTTCAACATCTCATGAAGTCATAACCGACAAAACCCAAGGTTAGTTCATCCCTCTTAGGGGGGATATCACATCTAGGGGGAGCTTTAATCTAAGAGTTGAGCTAAAGAAATTCTAATGGTGTGAGCACAACAATGCTTTATGTAAAAGTGGTAACCCCACTTGCGCTTAAACGATGAGTATGACCTACGATCAAATGTCCTCATTTGACTCCTGAGTCAATATACTCATATATAGATGACCTAGTCACTGCCAAATTGCTTGATAGATGCTAGATTGTTTGTGCATGCTTTGCCACATATTTCATTTGCCATTTTATTGTGTGAGCATGTTGATTGCATATTTTCTCATTCGAGGACATCCATTTGTTGCTTTGATTGTTTGGATCTTCTTCTTTTGCCAAATGGATGGACAAGAATGCCTAAGAACCTCCTCTAGCTATCTATGCTTTTCTCGTATCAAACTCTATTCATGCTACATCACAAAGTTTGATCAAGTAAGATTCGAACCCTCTGGGTGAGGAGCACTCAGAGTTACCGATTCGTCATAGACTTAAACTTCCAAAATCTCTCTGTGCATTTCGGTCTGACCGATTCATCCTTTTCGGTCATACCGAGTTCACTGAGTTGATCTAGGTTTTCAATTTCGGTGCAACCAATTAGAACCATTTGGTCACACTGAGTTGCAGTAACCGCTTGCGATTATGCATCTCGGTGCCACCGAGTTGTTGCACTCGGTCACACCGACAGGGTCAGGATATATATACCGATGGGTCAAATTTTGGAAATTTCTCCAAAACCTCTTCGCCCGCGCGTGTCCTACTCTGCCGACTCAGGTCTCCGGATCGTCCTCTTTTCGCCAGCGACCTCCCGCTGCTGGTCTCCATCGCTGTCAAGGGAAATATTCACCGCCGTTGCCGTCGTAGCAAGCTCATTGCCGAGTTAGGGTATGAGTTCGAATCTTTGTGCAATTCTTTCCTCTGATTCTTAGCACAAAGTAAATGCCATGTTTCTTACCACGTATGAGACCATCCTATCTAGAAAAAACTTCCTTTATATTAGTTTTGATTTGAAAATTTAGGGTTAGGTTTCCGCCGAACTCATCTCGGTCCGACCGAGTTGTGGAAATCGGTCTCACCGATTTGGCTTAGGCCATTGCAATTGTAAATTTCGGTTTGACCAAAAATTGCAAATCGGTGTGACCGAGTTCAACTCTCAGTGAAACCCTAGCAATCTCAGAGTCACCGAACTCTGTCTCGGTCTGACTGATTCCACTAGTTTAGACTCCAAAGTTGCTTCGGTGTCACCGAGTTTAACAAATCGGTAGCTCCGAAATGCTTTCTGTGGAAAACTAAAACTAAGTTTTTGACTCATTTGTTTTGCAAAACCTCTGCACTTTGTGATGGTCATCCACTCTATCTCATATATAACTATTCACAGGGTCTGGTTTCAGTTTGCAGTGTCAACCATGTCTGATCAAAGTGATAGCCAGAACAAGTCTGAGGAGCAGGTAAATCTGAGTGAGGGCACTAGTCCCTCTGACAGTTATGATGATGGTAGCAGAAGTACTGCTAGCAACCTGCCTAAGGCTGCTACTAGGCAGAGGATAAAGAGAAATTCCGACTCAGAGGATGAAGATTACATTGCTGCTGAAGAGGAGGTCAGATCCAAAAAGAAGGTTGTCAAGAAGGAATTTGGCACTGTTGCATCAACAAAGCCTGGTATGCATAAGAAGGATCCTGCCAAGAGAGTGCCCACTTCAAAAGCCAGGGCCTCAACTCTTGAAACTTCCAAATCAACTGTTGAAGAGGCTACTAGTGATGGCAAGAAGAGGAAGGATAGGGCCAAGAAAACTAGGCCAGAGTCATAGGCAAGCCCTCAATGTTGATTCAGTCTGATGAGGAGGAAGAGGAAGAAGAGGATGCTGCACCAGCACCTAAAGCTCAAAAGCTGATGGGGGATGCCATCAAGTCTGGGGCTGCTCCTTCAAAGCCCAAGACTACCCCCAAAGCTTCTGCTCCAGCCCCCAAGACTACACCAAAGAGGAGCACAAGAAATATACCAGCTGCTGAGAAGAACAAGGCCCCAGTGCCTGAAGTTGAAGAAGAAGAAGATGCTGAAGCCCAAGTGCTTAGGAAGCTCAAGCCAAAGATCCCTGACCATGACGACAATCATCTAGTGGCTGAGAACATAAAAATCAGAAAAGATGCAGGACTCGGATTGTGGAGAGAATCAGATCCATATGCTGTGAGGAGAAGGACTGCTGTGGACTATAGGTTTCACACCAAGGAGCAGCAGGACTTCTATGAGACAATTCTTTCAAATAAGAAGCCCATACTGTGTGACATGAAGTGGGTAGACTGGAAATACATCGACAACAATGAAGACCACTTCCCAAGAGTGCATGAGAGCTTCATACTCAATGGAGTAGATGCTTTGGTGGGTCAGAAACTGACCAAGTGGAATGATGAGCTCATCATGCAATTCTACTCTACATCTAATTTCTATCCTGATGGAAGGATTGTATGGATGTCTGAAGGTACAAGGTACCAATCAACAGTTACTGAGTAGGCCAAGCTGATAAATGCCCCTGCAGACCTTGAGCATGACATAGATGTCTATGCCAAGAGGAAGAAAGATCAAACTCCATGGCCAACATGTACAAGGAGATTCCTAACAAAGCCTTGGAGAATCACAAGCTAGGCTTTATGTATTATCTGCTATCTGGACTGGCCACTATCAACACCAACTTGAGGCACACCTTGTTGCCCATGTCAGATATCACATGATGATCAGAGGCCACTCCATCAATTTGCTTCAGTTGTTTGATGTGCCCCAAAGTTCAAAAGTTTGATTGTTGAGACAATCAAGAGGACAACTGCAGACCAGAAGTGATCATGTGGGTATGCTCCACACATCCAGATGCTCATCAACTCCAAGATGGGCACATGCACATACTTGTTGGATAAGGAACAACTTCCCTTGAGGCCTGACTTTGAGGACAACACAGTTGTCATGAATGCTGAAGATCCCACGTTAGTAGAGGCCCAAGTGAAGAGGGAGAAAGCAAAAGCTAAGAAGGCAGCAAAGATGCCAAGTGCTGAAGAGGCTTCACAAGTCTTCCTCAAGTCAAAGCAAGATCAACTCGGATATCTTATTCAAGCCACTCTGAGAATTGAGAAAGGATTAGCCACCCTGACTCGGAATCAAGAGAGCTTGGAGAGGATCATTGAGACAAAGTTCTATGATCTTGACTTGAAGGCGACAAAGATGCAGACAGCTATTGAGAAACTCCAGCAAGAAGCTGAAGAGAGGAAAGGGAAAGCTACCATAGATGCTTTTCAGAGAGTGCCAAGGGCACAAAGATCTGCAGCAGTGCCTGTGACAGACACAAGAGCTACTACGTCAGCACCTGCAGCCACAACTTTGGTAGCCCCTCTAGTAGCCACTCCACCAGCTCCAACAACTTCAACAGATGCATTCGTCCTCAGAGTCCTCTCCATGCCTACTCCCGAAGATCAAGCCTAGAGATACACATATCACTATGCATTTTCAAGCTTTTTGGTTACTTGTTCCCAAAGGGGGAGAAAGTGTATAGATCATAGGCTTCGAGAGAGAGATTTGCTTCTTTTTGCCTTATTTGCTACTTGTTTTATACTTATTTGTGTGCTTGCTTGGATGATACTCTGTGCTTATGTGTGTGAGATACTTGTATGGTCATGTGTTTGATCATATCACTTTAATGCTTGTGCTTGAATGATGACATTATTTATCTCTCATGTATGATCATTCACTTTGCCTTGGTGATGAGTGCATACTTCATTTACTATCATTTTGAGCGCTCCACCAAGATGTATGTGACATGGAAGAGTAACCCATGGTCCTAATCGATTGTGCATTTGCATTCAAAAGAAAATTTTAAATAATACACAAATTTAGGGGGAGCTCTTGCTTATCACATACTTCTCAAAGTGATAATATATTTCACTCTTATTATCTTTTGTCGAAGCTTTGATCTATATGTTGTCATGAATTACCAAAAAGTGGGAGATTGAAAGTGCAACTAATCCCTGGGTGGCATTGGTATGCGTCAATTCTATACAAATGTTTTTATCCCCTTTCTGTGACAGCATTTGGAACCGCCGCCAAGTGAGTGTGGGCGATAGGGGGTCCTTCCCACACGACCTAGAAATCGTCGAGGATAGGCCTACCTGGGACACAGGCTGGGGCCGTGTGCGATCGGGCGAGGCGTCGAAACCCAATGATTTCCATAGGTATGTACATCCCACACGGTGAATCCCAGAAAAACATTTTCGTAGGTATGTACATCCCACACGGTGAATCCCAGAAAAACATTTCCGTAGGTATGTATATCACACACAGTCAATCCAAGGAATACGTTTTTGTTCTTATGTACATCCCACACAGTCAATCCAGGGAAAACGTTTTCGTTCGTATGTACATCCCACACAGTTTTATGTGTAGGCTCGTGTGTGAAAGGTGTAACTATCACACATGGTCTGCCTTGGTTAACTGATTGCTTTTATCAACTACATCACACACGATTTGATGAAGAAAACTATGTGGCATTGGGCTACCCATCGCAAGCACTTTTACTGCTAGAACCGTTTGCAAAGGTCCATGACACATTTAGCAAGTTTATTAGTTTACAAATAATAATTCCAGTATTATGCAAATTCACATTTCATATCAAACAACTGTTTGCCAATTTCATATCAGGCACATAAGTATATTATAACATCAAAGTAAGATAACTACATGAAAACAACACAGTACAACATATAGCTAGTTCAACTTCATAAAAACAATATATCCATTTCCCTAATCGAGATCATCCAGGCTCGTCTTATCCACCTCTACTTTTAGTTCAGTAAGAACCTATTTTGCATGGGCCAACTGGGAAAGTGCCTTCTCCTTCACCAACACCATCTTAGCAAAGTCTGGTTTAAAAAAAAATCTGAGCTCATTCTCCACCTTCAACTTTCTATCCCACATCTTCAAATATTCTTCAGCGTTGACAACAGTTTCTCTAAGCCTATGTCTGTTCTCTTCCTCATACATGCTCCAGAGCTTCGCTAGGCACATCTTCAAAGACTGTGGCCACTCTTGATCAACCCACTCCAAGTAAGAACAACCCACATCTTCAAATATTCTTCAGCGTTGACAATAGTTTCTCTAAGCCTATGTCTGTTCTCTTCCTCATACATGCTCCAGAGCTTCGCTAGGCACATCTTCAAAGACTGTGGCCACTCTTGATCAACCCACTCCAAGTAAGAACAATTCCATTCATCCTATAATATTTAAAACTAGATCAGTAACAATTGTAGGGGAAATGGGTTTATAACAACATAGAAAATCACCAATGCTTATTTAAAAAAATGAAGAAACATGTTGATTATGACATATCTTCTCAAAAAGATCAATGTGTAAATGTATTAATTGCTACTGAGACAACAACCAAATTCTGGAACATCATAAGCTATAATTAACCACAACAATGCTACAAGTTCTTACTCATGTACAATAAATAACAAATTGAACATTTTATGAGGAAGGCGAATATAACTGCAACAACATATCGACAATGTATGGATGACAGCAAATTGATACTAACAGGTGTGTACATGCACACATTTAGTAACATAGAACAAATAGCACTAAGGCCGTCCACTATGTATGCCAAAATTGGGGTAAAGAAAACTGTTGCTACATCTCACACCGGTGCCCTACAGTGGCGAGCCGATGCAGCAGAAAAAATTCAGGGACCCGTACTCCGGAGCACGTAGTTGCTCCGATGCCTAGTTCCTTTGTGCCATAAAGATTTAATATTTTACTGCTTGGCTGCTCGAATGTGTGGACCAAAGTTGGCTGCACAAACTACTGAAGCGGTGCCAAATAATTTTCTAATGGCACCGCTGATGAGATGGCAACAATTTAAGATACTAGGTACAAACCGTGACACTGTCTTAGGATGCGTTTGGTTGAAGGTGTGGTATGAATGGGTTGGGACTGTGACAGTGTTTGAATCACATCTAACAAATGATTTGTAACAATGAAAGAGAGTCTAACCTTCTCTGCACATGCCAGAAACTTCCTCCAACTGTCCATAGATTCAAACGCAACTAGCTTCATGCATGGAGATTGATGGTGACAACAAGTAGATAGATCTTCAGCCACCCCGCTCCATTCGTTGCCACTGATGGTCCTAGGGAGCTACAAGAGGAAGAAATGACTCAAATCGACTGCCGGGTAAAAATCCTTCATTCCAAGTCATAGCCCGAGAAAGAAAAAAGAGGCATACCCGGGTGGTGAAGGAGTCGTCGCTGGAGGAGGAACCGCTGGAGAGGTCTTTGAAGAAGACCATGGCGACCCCGACGGTAGGATGCGAGATGGCGAGAGCGAGGAAGCGGCTATAGCTTAGGAAGGAAGGAAGGAAGGAGGAAACAGGGGAAATGTGACTTGTGGTCGGGGAGAAAAGGGGTGGGGAAGGGGGGAGGGGGTAGATATTTTGGCGGTAGGCCAAAATTTTGGAAATGTGGAGGGAAACTTTGCGCGCGGTCCTGCCGGACCATTCACTTTGAACGATTGTGTGCATCGCAAATGATTCTTTTGCTTTACGCGCATGGGATGAGTTTGATAATTCATATTTTGGTGGAAATTTCCCTGGGTACGTCATTGCATAATTTAACATCGCTTGCTAATTTGGGCACACAAAAGAGCGTACAACAGACAAACCACACTAACTGAATCGAGCAATTTAAGTAATTAAATAGAGCTAATTGACCTAAACATTGATCTAACAAAAGACTAGCATTAAAAACAAAGCCTAAGTACGCATAATTTTAACAAATCCGTCGCTGCGCCGGACTATGCATCGTTGGTGTGAGATGAGACGTCGATGACTTGTCCTGGCGACATGCCGCCGTTGGTGGACTCCACACCCCCCTGCTGAAGTCGACCGTGTCCTCATCCTCATCCTCGTCCTCGGTGCCGCCCTCAAGGTTGTAGTACTCATAGTAGTGGCTGCGCCAGAGCTCGCGTTGGTACTCCACGCCAATTCCTCGATAGACAGACTCTTCTCTACCTCGACCTCAGCCACGTGCAACTCCTCCTCCCGGCGCTCCTCGATCTCCGCTGCCTCCTGCATCTCCAGCTCCTGCTTGGCGACCTCATGAGTAAGAAGGTGTTCCATGGCCACCGCCACCTTTTTTGGACATGGGTTGCATGCTAGAGTCCAAGGTGGCCTAGTATATCTTGGCGTGTGCGTTCTCGATCTTGGCGTGGATGACCTCGACCCGGGCCAGGGCGACATCGGTGGCACGGATGGCAGCTCGAGCGCTCTCGGCGTTTGCAGCCAATGTCGCAACAGCAGCTGTGCCCTGTCGGCTGCCGCAGACGCCCCCTCGGCGGAAGCGTCCGCGCTCAATGCGGATGCGGCGACACTCTCGGCGTAGGCGGCGGCGGTCGGGGAGGACGTGTCCGTCGTACGGGCCTTCACGAAGCATTTCCACAGCATCATCTTTGCAAGAAGGGGGTGCGGGAAAGGGGATCAGGATTCGTGGATTTGGGGGTTGCCGGCACTAGAGAAGACGAGCCGGCGAAGCTTAAGGAGGGAGACTTAAATAGACCCATATATTTTCATCGCAAACAGTTCCTAGAAAACAACTGTGTGTGATGTTGTAATTATTTTTTATTAGCTATGAAAGACAAATTTGGAGTAAAGTGGCAACTGATGGTGTTTCAAATGTACGAGAAATTCTATAGTACTAATACAACTGTCATGTCAAATTTTGGAAAATTTCAGCGTCATTTGACCCTTTAAGACATTTAAGTGATTTTCTAGCCATTTAATGACCATAATTAAAATTTGAACTACATGTACATGCAACAGCTAACCATAACGGTTTGAAAACTCATATTTTATGTACTTATGTGTGATTTAATTCCATGTGCAGTAAATTAGAAGGAATTTTTAAACATATTGGTCTAACGGCTATGACACAATTAAGCATGGAGTGACATGGCATTTTAATTCCAAAAATTTTTTAAAAAAATCAGAAACACATGAAACCTTGGTTGATGTAATGTCATGCCACCAAGATGATGTGGTAAAATTTTTGGCAGCTTTGACGAAAGTTTGGACACACACCCCTCACAAACCGGAGCAACTCACTAGAAGGCTCGTGGTTCCGAGAGGGAACAATTCATGTTTGATGACGAACGGGAGATAGCTTCGTCTTACGGCCTTGAATTTTTTTCTACGTCTAACGTGCACTACTACAACCATAATGTGAAATTTTAGAAAATTCTAGGGTCTAGTTGACCTTTTAAAGACATTTAAGTGATTTTCTAGCCATTTAATGACCGTAATACAAATTTGAATGACATCTACATGCAATGCCTAACCAAAATGGTTTGAAAAATCATATTTGTGTACTTGTGTGTGAGTTAATTCCATGTGCAGTAAATTAGAAGGAATTTTCAAACATATTTGTATCACGACATGGACACATGCATATGTATGCATGGAGTGACACGACATTTTAATTCCAAAAAATTAAAAAAATATTAGGAACACATGAAACCTTACTTGTTGTAATGTCATGCCATCAAGATGATGTTGTAAAAAAATTGGCATGTTTGATGAAAGTTTGGACACACATCCCTCACAAATGGGAGCAACTCACTAGAAGGCTCATGGTTTCGAGATGGAACAATGCATGTTTGACGACAAACGGGAGATAGCTTCCTCTTACGGCCTTCAATTTTTTTCTATGTCTAACGTGCACTACCACAACTGTAATGTGAAATTTTGGAAAATTCTAGGGGTCATTTGACCTTTTAAAGATATTTAAGTGATTTTCTAGCCATTTAATGACTGTAATTCAAATTTGAACTACATCTACATGCAACACCTAACAAAAATGATTTGAAAAAACATATATGTGTACTTGTGTGCGAGTTAATTCCATGTGCAGTAAATTAGAAGGAATTTTCAAACATATTTGTCTCACGACATGGACACATGTGACATGACATTTTAAATCCAAAAAATTAAAAAAATTCAGAAACACATGAAACCTTGCTTGATGTAATGCCATGCCACCAAGATGATGTGGTAAAAAATTGGTCTGTTTGACGTAAGTTTGGACACACACCCTTCACAAACCTGAGCAACTCACTAGAAGGCTCGTGTTTCCGAGAGGGAACAATGCATGTTTGATGACGAACGGGAGATAGCTTCCTCTTACAGCCTTCAATTTTTTTCTACGTTTAACATGCACTAATACAACTGTCATGTGAAAATTTGGAAAATTTCAGGGGTCATTTGACCTTTTAAAGACATTTAAGTGATTTTTTAGCCATTTAATGACCGCAATTCAAATTTGAACTACATCTACATGCAACGCCTAACCATAACGGTTGGAAAATCATATTTTTGTTTACTTGTGTGCGAGTTAAAAAAAATCATCGGATGATGTAAATATCTGGTGTTCAAAAAAGAAAATGTAAAGATGTGGCAAGACAACCGCCCCCACATGGTTGGCACTCTATCTCGCGGCTCGAGGTTTGGTAGGTGAGTGGCGGGGATCATTAATCAGGGACGGTTCTGCATTGGAAACCGGGAGCTATTATGTCCACACACGGATTTTGGCTATTATGTTCACACACGGATTTTGCTGCGGGAATCGTGTTTAATTCAAACTACATTACTCGTAAATTCCGGTGACCGACGTGTGTACTGTCCCCATCGATCTAGATTCCGACCGCCAATAAATACTACCTTGCTCACGTCGTCCCACCTGCATTCTCATCTACATCCTCCCCTCGCTCGCCCTCTCTCTCTCTCAAATCTCTGCCATGGCACCGCCGGTCTGCCCACGCGCCGACAAGGAGTCGCCGCCCCCCGAGGATGCTCACTCAAATAGCAGTGACGAGGACCCCTATGCACTGCCGGATGAGGTTGCGCCGGACCCCCCAACTTTGTATTGTTGTTGGGGCCAGTACAATCTTTGTCTGTGGAAGTCGTTGCCGCCGGCTGAGAAAGCCAGGCAAGTGGCGTTCAAGAAGGAGATGGCGGAGGAGGAAGCCAAGTACCAGGCGGCCTGTGAAGCCCGTGATGCCGCCTGGAAAAAGGAGGCAGCGGAGCTTTGGGGGTGGGCACGTCATCGTGCTGAGGAGGTGTACGAAGACGGGTACTTCACGAGGAAGGTCATAGGCGCTGGGCGCCTCATCGCTGCGTGGAGGTGGGCTGATAAGCTCCAGCGTGCCACCAACGAGGAGCTCCGGTGGGCACCCAACGAAATGGAAAGATCGTTTGTGCGCGTCTGTCAGCAAGAGGCAGATCGGTATGTCAAGTGTTGCGAGATGGAGGAGGCGAAGTACTACCTCTGCACTAGGAAGACGCCGCGCACCAGGGAGCTGCCGGTGAGGGGCTGCGGGAATACTGGCCCCAGGAGGGATTATTAGTTTTAGTATTGTTCGTTTTCAATTTTATGCATTGTACATAGTAGTTAAGTATCATCACATATATGTGATGATATTATATATATATATTCTATGATGAACTAATGAACAATATATATATATATATATATATATATATATATATTATGAATTCCATTTTCTATCTGTTTTTGTATACTAATTTGAATCTAGCTGTTATCATCCACATATACAGAACGGAAAGTGTATACACACACATTGAAACATAACATATAAGAACGGAAAATAGAGTACACACATTAAAACAGAGGAATAAACATAGCAATACTATGATTGCTGTGAATACATAGCTATCCACGTCGGAATGACTCAACAAAATAAAACACGTCCATGAGACCATGACCAGCAGCCCTTGCCTACCGTAGCTCTTGGCTCTGCCTGAACTCGTACAGGCGTTCGTCCAAGCGGGCGACACGCTCGCGATACATCTGGAGCACGATCTCGAGCTCCAAGTTGGCTATTTCATTGCAGATCACTAGCTTGAGGATGCGATAGCCATGTTCCTCTACTGCGCCCAGGTGGACACCTGGGCCAAGGGGGCGGTCGAGCCTATGGACTAGCGCGTTGGCATCTAGCGGGCTGCGGACAAGCGAACGACACCACCCATGCGAATGGCGCGGCGGGCGTCCGGTGCAAGTACGGCGCGGTCGGCCTCTGGTGCAAGTACGGCGCTGAGGGCCTCTGCCCACTCCTGGCGAGGAATGGGGGTACTGACGGGACTTGTACCCAGCTGCGACACCGTGTCGACAGCAGGCAAGCACCGATGGATCCCCTCTTGCTGTGTGGCGTGCCGCGCCTCTCGCTCTGCGGAGCTCCAATGGTCTCTCCGTGCAGCGAGCCGCAGCCTATCGGCACGGACGCGCCTAGCTTGCTCTGCAGCGCGCCATCGATCATGTTGTGCGGCAAGCTACAGCCTGTCGGCACTGACATGTCTATCTTGATCCGTGGCGCTCAAGCGCCATGCACCAAAGGTTTGCTCAACCTTGGCGATGACACGCATCACGGCGTCATCCATCACGTTGCCGGGGGGCGCCTCGGCCTCGACGGGCCGTGGCACCTGCTCGTTTTCCTCGTCGACGAGGTTGATGGCAGAGGTGGTGCTTTGGTGGGTTGGCATGCTTGGAAAAGGTGGATGTGCTACAGGTTGCGCTTGTCGCCTCCGTGTGTCGCGTGCCGCCTAGGTTTATGCGCAATATTGCTGGGTGGCGGGAAACAAGTGAGGAAATGGCGGGAAACGGTGGCGTGTTCATAAAACACCATCAATTAATGGAAACTTAGCATAGAAGGAACACTGAGCTAGCACAAGAAGTAGATGATTATCAGATGAACACGGACCACACTAGGGAACCCGTCAGCGATGAATTCATCAATCACAAATGGTTGAATACTAGCAAGTGTTTGCCCAGAACACACACGGCTTATCCCATCACAAAGAGGTCAGATGGATCAACTATATGCCATGTATCACACATTGTCATAAAGTAGTGTGGTAGACCTTCTTTAACTTGTGTTAAAAATAAAAGAATAAAAACAAGGACCATGAGGTTAAATTAACTCATGGGATGGGCCATACCAGTCATTTAATTTGACATATATGACCCATCCGATCAGTTAATTTAACATCAAAACAACTTCCCATCCAGTCACCCATCTGATGGATGCTCCAGCCTGAGCACACTTAACTTGAGAGTTCTCTTACATGAGCTACTGGTGGACAACTAGTCCTTGCTGATATAGGATGCCTCTTCACATCCTTATGGCGTATCCGGATGACCGCCCGCCCCCAATGGCCAATAGATGTTGTGTAGACGGAGCATATCACATACGCCTTATTAGAAGCAATCGTCTGTGTTATTATCGGTCTTCACACACATTTCTGATTATAGACCTGTTTGCCACGTATCACACACACCTTGATATATTGAACCGTTTTTGTTCTCTTGTCTCAACGCAAACAGTTCATCCGAGTGAACTGCATGCCATATATCACACACACCTTGATCTGGCTGACCGTTTCTTTTGTTTTGCCTAATCACAAACAGTTCATCCGAGTGAACCGTATGCTGTATATCGCACACACCTTCATCTGGCTGCCCGTTTCCTTTGTTCCTCCTCATCGCAAACAATTAATTAAACTGAACCGTGTGCCCTCCATCGCACACGCAACTAAAATCCGAATCGTGTTTGATGCATCCTCCATTGCAAATGTTTTGCACCTTTTGACGGTTTTTACACCACCGTTTGGGATTATTGCATCGCACACATTTTCGTTTAAGGGTCTCTGATTGTTGTGTCGCGTTAGCAGCATCCTGCAGTAGTGTGGTTTTGGTAATTCTTAACAACATACAACCCATTAAACTAATACTCTTTCAAGATGATCATTTCAGAAAGTTCAATGATTGGCATGGCATGGACTAGAGAAGTGGACCCCTCAAAATGCTAAGGACACATATTGGCTCAAGCTCAAGACTCTACATTTTCATTTTAGTGATCCAAGATCACATTGAGTCCATAGGAAAAGCCAATACTATTAAAAGGGGATGAGGTGTTGCTTAAGGGCTTGCTTGCTCAAAATGCTTAGTGATATGCTCCAAAAGCTCTCAACCACTTTCTCATATCCACATATGTCCCAAACCAAAAGTCAAACTCGGCCCCACCAATTTGATCTATCCGGCGCTACCGAGTTCATTTGACATAGCCATAGCGAGAAACCATAATCAGTTCGGTCTCATCGATAGGGATCTCGGTCTCACCGAGATGGGATTGCAAACTCTCTGTTTCCCTTCGTAATGTTTCGGTCTAACCGAGATGAGCGATCGGTCCCACTGAGTTCGCAATGCAAACTCTCAGTTTTGTTTTCGTAACGTTTCGGTCTCACCGAAATGAGCGATCGGTCCCACCGAGTTTGCCGGACCAACTCTCTGTTTTCCTATTACAAAAGTGGGTCTCACTGAGTTCATGTGATGGGTTTAACCAAGATTACATTATGCCCTAACCCTAATGAAATTGGTCCCACCGAGTTGACATGTCGGTCCCACCGAAAATCCTAATGTTCACATTTTGAATTAAATCGGTCTGACCGGGTTTAATTATTCGGTCCCACCGAGTTTAGTAAATTGTGTGTAACGGCTAGATTTTGTGTGGAGGCTATATATACCCCTCGACCCATCCTCCATTGGTGGAGAGAGCCATCAAAATGTGCCTACACTTCCACAATTCATTTTCTGAGAGAGAACCACCTACTCATATGTTGAGACCAAGATATTCCAATCCAACCACAAGAATCTTGATCTCTAGCCTTCCCAAAGTTGCTTTCCACTCAAATCATCTTTCCATCAAATCCAAATCTGTGTGAGAGAGAGTTGAGTGTTGGGGAGACTATCGTTTGAAGCACAAGAGCAAGGAGTTCATCATCAAGACACCATCTATTACCTTTTGGAGAGTGGTGTCTCCTAGATTGGGTAGGTGTCACTTGGGAGCCTCTTTCAAGATTGTGGGGTTGAACCAAGGAGTTTTTAAGGGCAAGGAGATTGCCTACTTCGTGGACATCTACCCAAGTGAGGCAAGTCCTTCGTGGGCGATGGCCATGGTGGGATAGACAAGGTTGCTTATTCGTGGACCTTTCGTGGGTGGAACCCTCCATGGACTCGCGCAACCATTACCCTTCGTGGGTTGAAGTCTCCATAAACGTGGATGTACGATAGCATCACCTATCAGAACCATGCCAAAAATCTCCGTGTCTACATTGCGTTTGATCCCTCCAAACTCCTCCCCTTTACTTTCATATGCAATGATTTACATTCCACTGCTATACTCTTAGATTTGCATGTGTAGGTTGATTGCTTGACTTGTGACAAGTTGCTAAAATCTGCCAAGACTTAAAATTGGGAAAAGGCTAGATTTTTATTTGGTGAAGTAGTCTAATCACCCCCCTCTAGACATACTTTCGATCCTACACAAGGCCACTATAAATATAGCCTAGCCACCACCAGGAGAAGGGGAGAGACCATCCACACCCTCACCAGCTCACACAAACACACCTCCTGAGGTTGTTCTTCCACTGTACTAGTTCATCCTCAGCCCACCTCGAGGCTAATCCACCACAAAGCAGGAGTAGGGTATTACACCGCAAGGTGGCCCGAACCTGGGTAAACTGCCTTGTCCCATTCTTCCTCAGTTCATTGAGCTAGGCCATGAGATCGATGAGTTGGCAGGCTGGGGAGGTTGAGTTCTTTGCACGCACCCCGGAGTTCGAATCTATCTTGGGTATGCAGAGCCCCGATTCCGACATTTGGTGCGCCAGGTAGGGGAGCGTCGGAGCCTCTCTTCCTCAGGCCGATTCACTACCGTTTCGCCGTTCCCATGGCTGATGCTCGTCGAGTTCGTGCTAAGCGCCGGGCCGCCCTCGCCTCCCGCATCGCCTAGACAGCGCCTGCAGGCGACGGCGCTCCCCGTCGTTCTCCATCGACTGCGGCCAATGCCGCCACCGGCCTTGTGGCCTGAGCAGCAGGCTTCGTCATTGCAACCTTCTATGCGGCGCGATGGACGCACCGCCACTCCGTTGCTGACTCTGGTGGCAGCTTCGTCTTCTCATGCTTGTCGTGGGCCGGCAAACGCGCAAGCTGCGTTGCTCATGGCACGCGAGCTCTTGCGTTAGCTATCGCCCAACTGACGACCTCTACGAGGACTGGCTAGACTGAATCGCTGAGCTCATCAGCGCCGCGGGAGACGCCCCTGCGCCATCCCGCTTGCTGCCTCCCCCGCCACCTTTTGCATGTGACATGGCCCACGGTGCGCCTCCTCCACCTCCTAGGCAAGATGCCGTCCTCTAGCCAAGGCGCGAGGCTCCTTGGCGCGACCCGCCGCGCAGGGCGCCGGCGAGCGACGAGGAAAGTTGCCAGGTGGTGCAGCGGCCGCAAGGAGAAGCCGTGCGCTCCCAGCACCGCCACATCAATACTGCGTGCCACCCAAGGTGGTGGTGCGCAAGCGCCAAGATCAGGTCCAACCTCCACGGCAGGCTCCACTGAGTGCGGCAGGATGCCATGCATTCACCCCGGAGCTTCGCCACGTCGTCTGGCCTGGGAAGTTCAAGCTAGACTTGCCTCCACGCTACGACGGCGCCCCCGACCCTGCTGAGTTCCTGCAGCTCTATGAATTGAGCATCGAGGTGTCCAACGGTGATGAGAAGGTCATGGCGAACTGGTTTCCCATGGCCCTCAAGGATGGCATGCGCTCGTGGCTCCTGAACCTCCCCGCGGGATCGATCTCCTCTTAAGATGAGATGCGCAAGCGTTTCATCGCCAACTTCCAGGGCACTCGCGACCGCGCTCCTACCGCGGGTGACCTGCCACGCATCAAGCAGCATCCAGGAGCGACCTTGCACAAATACACCCAGTGTTTCATCAATGTTCGCCTCAATATTCCCAAGGTGTCGGATGAAGCCATCATCTCAGCGTTCACTGATGGCATCCGAGATGTCAAGATGAAGGAAGAGCTCGCCATACATGAGGAACTGTGCTCGGCTCTGGAGATGTTCAACATGGCAACCAGGTGCTCAAGGGCCTAGGAAGGTCGCCTCTCCCTTCTAGAGCTTCCGGAGGTCGATCCAGAAGACAAGAAGGGCAAGGACAAGGACATGAAGTGCAAGGGTCCAGCCGTGCTCGCGGCCGAACCCGAGATGAAGCGCGGTTGCGACCACCCGGAGTCATCCAAGGGTGGCCGCCCATTCTGCATCTTCCACAACATGCACAACCACAACACCAGTGATTGCGAAGAGCTCAGGGCCATCCGTGAGGGCGCCTCGGTCGTCGCCCCGAGCGCAATGACCGAGGCTATGGCCGTGGAGGAGGCCGAGGTGGGGGACGCTGGGACAACCAAGACCCCCGCCAGGACTGGCGCGATCAGCCTCGTGAGGACCGCTGGTAGGGCCAGCCTCACGAGGGCCCCTGGAGGGATCAGCCTCATGAGGACCGTCTCAGGGAAACGCTAGCCTTCCTCCGTTCCCACCTCCACCAAGAAGGAACAGAGACCATCACCAAGATGATGGAGCTGTGGGCTTCCAAGAGCCTCATGCCATCACTTCCATCTTAGGCGGTGCTCAGGCCCCTGCCTCCCATCGCATCTTCAAGTAGTTCGCCCGCGAGGTGAACGCGTCCCTCCCAAAGCTCGAGGCGACATGTCTGCTCAGGTGGTCCAAGTACGCAATCACCATCGATTCTACTGATCAACTCGAGTGCGCGGCCACTGAGGGCGCCCTCCCGATGCTCTACTCGCCTACCATCAGCAATGTCCTCGTCACCAAGACACTCATTGATGGCAGCATGGGGCTCAATGTTCTCTCTGTCGAGACGTTTGACAGGCTCCAGGTGCCGTACGAACAACTTCAGCCTACCAAGCCCTTCTCGGGGGTGAACGATGGCTCCACTACCCCGATAGGGCAGATTGGCCTCCCTGTCACCTTCGGCAAGCGCGACAACTACCGCACCGAGCTCATCGACTTTGATGTCGCCCACATTCGCCTTCTGTACGACACCATCCTTGGGTACCCAGTCCTAGTGAAGTTCATGGTCGCGACTCACCATGGCTACAATGTCGTCAAGATGCCAGGGAGCGGAGGCATCATCATGGTCGCCCGTGACGAAAAGCACGTTGAGGGAGTCCTGGATTAGGGGGTCTCCGGACAGCCGGACTATATCCTTTGGCCGGACTGTTGGACTATGAAGATACAAGATTGAAGACTTCATCCCGTGTCCGGATGGGACTCTCCTTGGCGTGGAAGGCAAGCTTGGAAATAAGGATATGTAGATCTCCTTCCTTGTAACCGACTCTGTGTAACCCTAGCCCCCTCCGGTGTTTATATAAACTGTAGGGTTTAGTCCGTAGGACAAGAACAATCATACCATAGGCTAGCTTCTAGGGTTTAGCCTCTACGATCTCGTGGTAGATCAACTCTTGTAATACTCATATCATCAAGATCAATCAAGCAGGAAGTAGGGTATTACCTCCATCGAGAGGGCCCGAACCTGGGTAAACATCGTGTCCCTCGCCTCCTGTTACCATTCGCCTTAGACGCACAGTTCGGGGCCCCCTACCCGAGATCCGCCGGTTTTGACACTAACATTGGTGCTTTCATTGAGAGTTCCACTGTGCCATCACCGTAAGGCTTGATGGCTCCTTTGATCATCGGTAATGATGCGGTCCAGGGTGAGGTTTTCCTCCCCAGATAGATCTTCGTATTCGGCGGCTTCGCACTGCGGGCCAACTCGCTTGGCTATTTGGAGCAGATCGAGAGCTACGCCCCTGGCCATCAGGTAAGGCTCGGAAACTTAAACTACACTGCCGACATCCGTGGAGACTTGATCTTCGACGGATTCGAGCCCATGTCAGGTGCGCCGCACGATCACGACGAGCATGATTTAGCTCTGCCATCGAACAGTGTTCGGTAGATCACACCTACAACTACTCCGGCCTTCAATCCGGAGCAAATTGCGCCATCCGAGGATGGGTGGATAGACCCCGCCATGGAGGCCGCACTCTCAGTGGCGATAGAGCCGGATACTGACTTCACCCCTTACGAGAGCCGTGTTGTCGAACTACTGGATTCGTCTCCGGCCATGGACTCCGAGCCGCCTGCGTCTGTGCCTATCGAATCCGATTGGGCGCCAATCATGGAGTTCACCTCCGTGGATATCTTTCAGCACTCACCTTTCAGCGACATGCTAAATTCATTAAAGTCTCTCTCCTTGTCAGGAGATCCTTGGCCGAACTATGTCCGGCTAGAATGGGATGCAGACGATGAAGAAATTCGCTGCCCATCCACCACCCACTTAGTAGCCTCTGTCGACGATTTAACCGACATGCTCGACTTCGACTCCGAAGACATCGACGGCATGGACGACGATGCAGGAGAGGAATAGGAACCAGTGCCCACAGGGCGCTGGACAGCCACTTCACCACATGACATATACATGGTGGATACACCCAAAGAAAACAATGACAAAGAACGGCAGGATTCGGCAAAGAATAGCTCCCTCGAGAAGCAAGCAAAGCGTCGGCATAGGCACCGCTCAAAATCCCGCCTCGGTAAAAACATCGATAACAGCGCAAGAGAAAATAACACTCCAGTCGACTCCAGAGGAAACGACGACCACATTGACCTAGCAGCAGAGCATGATGAAACTGCAAACGATGAACATAGTACGTATCCGATGTCCAAACATGGCGACTCCGAGGATAAACCTCATCAACCCCCTCTGGGGAGGAAAACAGTCCAGATGAAGATGCACACATCCTCCTGAAAAGGCACTTGGAACAAGAGAACCTCCGCAGAAGGCTTATTGCCATAGCGAGGAGTCTGAAGAAGCAGAAGCAAAGGCTTAAGGCCGCACGAAATACGCTCAACAGCAGGTGGAACAAAGTGCTCGACAACGAAGAAAAGTATGGTGGAAGTTACCACACAAAGAGCTATCCAAAGCGCAAGCTATTACCTGAATTCGACGATGAGGCTGTAGAGCCCACACAGCCGAAAAATAAAACGGCCAACCGGCCGGATCAACCACCTTGTGGCCGTGATAGAGCGGCTAACAAGGCCGCACATAAGTCAACACACGATCTACGTGAGGACTTGCGCCAAAAATCCAGTATGACCAGATCCATCTATGGATCTAGGAAGCGGGCTCTGGCACAAAATCAAAACCAAATACTACAACCATTCGAACGCCATGATACATCCAAATACAGGGGTGCCGCACACCCCCTATGTTTCACCGATGAGGTACTGGACCATGAATTTCCAGAAGGATTCAAACCAGTGAACATAGAGGCATATGACGGGACCACAGACCCTGGTGTCTGGATTGAGGACTTTATCCTCCATATCCATATGGCTCGCGGAGACGATCTCCACGCCATCAAGTACTTGCCCCTCAAGCTTACAGGACCAGCTCGACACTGGCTGAAAAGCCTCCCTGAAAACTCAATTGGAAGTTGGGAGGAGCTTGAGGATGCTTTTTGGGCTAATTTTCAAGGGACCTATGTCCGACCTCCGGATGCAGAAGATTTAAGTCATATAATTCAACAGCCCGGAGAGTCAGCCCGAAAGCTTTGGAACAGGTTTCTCACTAAGAAGAACCAAATCGTCGACTGCCCGGACGCCGAAGCCTTAGCAGCTTTCAAGCATAGCGTCCAAGACGAATGGCTCACCAGACACCTCGACCAAGAAAAACCGAGAACAATGGCAGCCCTGAAAAGCCTCATGACCCGCTTTTGAACGAGCGAAAATAGCTGGTTAGCCCGCAGTAGCACCAGCGACCCAAGCACATACGAAGTCAGGGATGGCAATGGAAAACTATGATGCAATAAAAGCAACCGTCGAAATAAAGAAGATAGCCCAGAGAATACGGCGGTAAACGCCGGATTCAGGGGCTCTCGACCAGGTCAGCGAAAAAAGCCTTTCAAAGGTAGCAGAGATGGACCGTCCAGCCTAAACAAGATTCTAGACAAACTATGTTAGATTCATGGCACCCCCGATAAACCTACAAATCACACTCATAGAGAATGCTGGGTCTTCAAGCAGGCCGGTAAGCTAAACGCCGAACACAAGGGGAGGGAGACACCAAGCGAAGACGAGGACGAACCATGCCAGCAAAGCACTGGAGGACAGAAAAAATTCCCACCAGAGGTTAAAACAGTAAACATGATCCACGTGACGAAGAGGAGAAGAAAACATGCACTCCGAGACATACACGCCTTAGAGCCCGTCAACCCTAAGTTCAATCCCTGGTTGGCCTACCCGATCACTTTTGATCGCAGGGATCACCCGACAAGCATCCGGCATGAAGGATTGGCTGCCTTAGTGTTAGACCCAATAATAAACGGATACAATCTCACATGAGTCCTTATGGACGGCGACAGTGGTATAAATCTGATATATCAGGACACAGTCTGCAAAATGGGGATAGACCCGACAAAAATCAGCCACAATAATACTACCTTCAAGGGAGTAATACCAGGCCCAGAGGCCTGCTCCACGGGCTCTCCAATATTAGAGGTTGTATTCGGTTCATCCGACAACTACCGAAGTGAGAAGTTAGACTTTGACATTACTCCATTCCGAAGCGGCTATCAAGCACTACTCGGAAGAACAACTTTCGCTCGTTTTAATGCGGTACCACATTACGCTTCTCTTAAGCTTAAGATGCCTGGTCCACGTGGCACCATCACAGTTAGTGGAAATATTGAGCGTTCTCTACGCGCGGAAGAACGTGCGGCGGCTTTAACAGCCGAGCACTAGACGGCCTCACCAACCAGAATAAATGACAGGTCGCCAAGACCGCGGACACGGTTAGATGAGTCCGGCGCATCACTAGATATACCTGAGATTGGTTTGATGGTTAAACCCTCATAGACGGTACCAGGGGCTTCCCGCGTGTAATCAGGGCTAGTTCAGCTCAACTTGACTTATCTTGAATTTTAATGGTTTATCGAGAATAACCAAATTTTTTTGGCACGGCAACTTTCACCTAAGTTCTTCTCTTTTACAGATGACAATCATGCTACACCCGTCCAGGACACGGCACAAGGGAGACACAGGCGCAGACGTGCAGCAGGGACCCGCTCAAAGGTTTCTTTTCAGATTAAGACCCTGCGTAAACCTTTTTTACTGTCTCTTGTTGTTCACATCCTCCGGATACTCAATACAACCGAGAAGGATGCTGGCGTTATTGGCATTTCGCCACATCAGAATATTGCACGTACCTGGACACTCGGGGTTTATTATTAAGGGCATTGTTCAGCCCGGAATATGTTATAAAGACCGAATACCTTAGGGAGTGTTCGGTGTCGCGAGTTTGGCCTTATATGCATCAGCTCCGAATCATGTCTTTGGTCAAATGTTGGGTTTGCCCGGCTCCCGTGTTTTGCTACCTTACGTTCCGCTCTATCGGCTAAGGCGGCACCGGGAGAACTACTGTGATTGTGCCCTGGTTCATCCAGACGAGAACCTCAGTAGAGAAAGCCAAAAATTGACTGTCATGATAAAGCGCGAGACTGGTCAACCACTCGATGACTTAGCGGAATCTTCAGGATTCCTCCGCATTAACGAAGGGCCGTTTCCCGGTCATGTACGTACGCGCACCATATTCGGACGAGCGTGGAGGTACTAGGGGCTATATACTAGTCCCACCGTCAAACTCCTATGGCTAAGTGAAAGTGTTAAAGCAATATAGTCCGATTGCCTCGTTCGCTGCGCCACCACCTCCTTAATGGACCAAGACGTTGGATCAAGTGTGAATACATGTTTTTTTGCGAACACCCTCGCATTATATGGTGGGGGCTGAAGCCGACGACTGCAAACTTTCCGGTTATATACATATATACATAAACGGCCGCACAGGAGGCATCATAATACTTTCAGGCAAAAGTATAAACACAGCCTTTATAATTCAATAAAACATTGTTTTTACAATGGGAATACATGTCACTAGAACATAATATTCTTCAAGCACTGAGCCTCTATTGAACGAGCGCCTTCAAGGACTTCTTCAAAGTAGTGCTCGACAGATACTCGGCCTACGACCGAACTCTGGGTTGCAATAGCGGTGGCCTCCATCTCTGCCCAGTATGTCTTAACACGGGCAAGTGCCATACGTGCACCCTCTATGCACGCCGACCTCTTCATAGCGTCTATGTGCGGCACAGTACCAAGGAACTGTTGCACTAAACTAAAATAGCCTATGGAGCTCGGCCCACTTGGCCATTCGCTCATTCAACAGCAGCGAATGCACTGGAACATGGAACCGTGACCAGAATAGCCTTTCCACTTTCACGATCTTTTTGATCCTTGAAGTACTCGGTTGCATCAGCAGCACTGGCTGCCAAATCCATGTATGCGTCTGTAGAACTCCATAGTTGATCAAGAGGGGCATACTTCGGATCTCCGAACTTCGTCCATAACAAAAAGGGCTTCCCAGCCGAGATATCTCCAGCTTGACGCAGGTCCTCCTTCGCCGCTTTGATTTTAGAGCGGGCTTCCTTGGCTGCTACCATGGCCTTCTCCAGGTCCGCCGCCTTCGCCCGACTTTATTTTCCAAGAAGCTGGTAACGGTCGGCGGCATCTTTCAACTCAACGGCCATCTTGGCTATTTTTTCCTTGCTTCGGCAATGCGCAGCCTGTTCGGCCCTCAGCTCTTCGACCGCCTTTAGAGCGGCCGCATCACTATTCCTGGCTTGTTCCTTGGCTCGGGCAATTTCCGCCCGAAGGGTCTCCACGGCGACAGCTCCATCTGCAGTCACAACATATTAAAGATACTAGCATCATGCTCCTCTTACTATGTGTCGATCACCAGAGAAATCACATACCCTATGCATCGTCGATCCGCTTGTTGACAAGCATGATGTCGGCATCTGCCACATCAAATTGCCGCTTCAGCTCGGTAAACTCACCAGTCCGGCTAGCCACTGGACCTTCAGCCACCTGCACATGAAGACGACCTGATTATTACCTGGGACTAAGATCCTCTGTTTGCTGCAATTCTCGATGGCAACCAGAGTCTTAGGGGCTACTATCTGCATAGGGCACACCTAACGTGTGTGGTACTGTCAAAAACATACACTATTTCACATACCTCAAAGCCTTTTAGCAGACTCATAAAAGCTTCGTGCAACCCGCTTTCAGCGGATGAAATCCTCTCAATCACCGTACCCATTAGCGTACGATGTGCTTATGAGATGGCCGCTTGCTCCAGAAGATCCTTCAGTGCGTCTGATCGCACACCGGACGGTTCCGGACCCTTTCTATCGATCTCTTTAGGAGCCGAATACTGAGGACTTCAGGTGGCCGAAGGATTACCCTCTGGCCTTGGCGGATCAGGAGAAACCCTCCGCTACGACACTTCAGGGTCGGCCGCCTCATGAGGTGGGGTGGCATGGGGAGGTGTTTCGCTCTCTATCATCTCCGGAAGAAGATCCCCCGAAGACGAACTCTGTCGAGAAGGGCTACGATCTGAACTACAAGATATATGCTTCGGTTATTGTCTTCAGAAGTAATGTAGGATATTTTTACTATTAAGTACTTTTTGTTTACTTACAGCTCGGTAGAGGGATGATCCCCTTGCGGGCACTGTGCGGCAAGAGTACCCTCCGAGGCAGGACTCTCTGGCGAAGATTTCTTCCCCCATTTGGAAACCTTTGTTTCTGGGTCTTCAGAGGTGGTCCTCTTCCTTCCTTGGGGAGAGGGAATGAGGGAGTCCTGGATTAGGGGGTGTCCGGATGGCCGGACTATACCTTCAGCCAGACTCCTGGACTATGAAGATACAAGATTGAAGACTTCGTCCTGTGTCCGGAAGGGACTTTCCTTGGCGTGGAAGGCAAGCTTGGCGATACGATATGTAGATCTCCTACCATTGTAACCGACTTTGTGTAACCCTAACCCTCTCCGGTGTCTATATAAACCGGAGAGGGTTTTAGTACGTAGGACAACATACACAACAACAATCATACCATAGGCTAGCTTCTAGGGTTTAGCCTCTCTGATCTCATGGTAGATCTAATCTTGTACTACCCATATCATCAATATTAATCAAGCAGGACGTAGGGTTTTACCTCCATCGAGAGGGCCCGAACCTGGGTAAAACTTCGTGTCCCTTGCCTCCTGTTACCATCCGACCTAGACGCACAGTTCGGGACCCCCTACCCAAGATCCGCCGGTTTTGACACCGACATTGGTGCTTTCATTGAGAGTTCCTCTGTGTCGTCGCCGTTAGGCTTGATGGCTCCTACGATCATCAATGGAGATGCAGTCCAGGGTGAGACCTTCCTCCCCGGACAGATCTTCGTCTTCGGTAGCTTCGCATTGCGGGCCAATTCACTTGGCCATCTGGAGCAGATCGAAAGCTATGCCCCTGGCTGCTAGGTCAGATTTGGAAGTTTAAACTACATGGCTGACATCCGCGGGGACTTGATCTTCGACGGATTCGAGCCACTGCCGAGCGCGCCGCACTGTCACGACGAGCATGATCTAGCTCTGCCGCCGAACAGTGCCCTGGAGGCCGCACCTGCATTGGCTTTGACCCTTAATTCGGAGCTAACTACGCCGGTCGGGGATGGGTGGTTGGACGCCGCCTCGGGGGCTACGATCCCAACGACGATCAAGCCGAACACCAGCCCCGCACTCTGCGACACTCATGACTGCAAGGTTGGGATTCGGACGATGAAGAAATTGAAAGCCCACCCACCACCCACTTTGTAGCCACTGTCGACGACTTAACCGACATGCTCGACTTCGACTCCGAAGACATCGACGGTATGGACGCCGATGAAGGAGACAATGAAGAACCAACGCCTATCAGGCCCTGGAAAGCCACCTCGTCATATGACATATACATGGTGGACATGCCAAAAGAAGGAGATGGCGATGGAACAACGGAGGATGACCCCTCCAAGAAACAGCCTAAGCGCCGGCGTCAGCGGCGCCGCTCAAAATCCTGCCAAAACAAATACGGTGATTCCAGCACGGGAGATAATAATACTCCGGAAAGTGCCGAAGAAAACCCCCTCCAGCAAGATTTAGCATAGGAGGAGGGAGAAACCAGCCCTCATGAGAGAGCGGCATACAGAGAGGTCGAGGACGATAATTATATGCCTCCCTCCGAAGACGAGGCAAGCCTCGATGACGACGAATTCGTCATGCTAGAGGATCTCGTCGAGCAAGAGCGTTTTCAACGCAGGCTTATGTCCATGGAAAGAAGCCTCAAGAAAAAACAACAACAACAACTTAGAGCTGATCAAGATTTGCTAGTCGACAGATGGACTGAAGTCCTTGCGGCCGAAGAGCATAAACTCAAACGCCCCTCCAAGAGCTACCCAAAGCGCATGTTGCTACCCCGATTAGAGGAGGAAGCACTTGATGCGGCCGACCGGCCACCTCGTGGCCGCGACAGAGAGGCCTCTCGGCCCTCCACTCAAGCTGCACCCCGTACCAAGGCACGGGAATATGCGCCGGACTTACGAGACATGTTGGAGGACAAGGCAAGGCAGACAAGATCGATCTACGGATCGCGTGGGCGCCCCATGGCTCGAGATGGTAACCGTCACGCCGGCCACTAATTCGTCAGGGCCGAACACAGTAGACAAAGCTCATTGGAGCTACGTCATGATATAGCCCAGTACAGAGGTGCCGCACACCCACTATGCTTCACAGACGAAATAATGGATCATCAAATCCCCGAGGGTTTCAAACCCGTAAATATCAAATCATATGATGGCACAACAGATCCTGCGGTATGGATCGAGGATTATCTCCTTCATATCCACATGGCCCGCGGCGATGATTTCCACGCCATCAAATACCTCCCACTCAAGCTTAAAGGACCAGCTCGGCATTGGCTTAAAATCTTGCCAACAGGATCAATCAGTTGTTGGGAGGACCTGGAAGCCGCATTCCTCGACAATTTCCAGGGCACTTATGTGCGACCCCCAGACGCTGATGACCTAAGTCATGTAATTCAGCAGCCAGAGAAATCGGCCAGGCAATTCTGGACGCGGTTCCTAACAAAGAAAAATCAAATAGTCGACTGTCCGGACGCTGAGGCCCTAGCAGCCTTCAAGCACAATATTCGTGACGAGTGGCTTGCCCGGCACCTTGGACAGGAAAAGCCGAAGTCTATGGCAGCACTCACGACACTCATGACCCGCTTTTGCACAAGAGAAGACAGCTGGCTTGCTCGTAGCAACAATATGACCAAGAACCCTGGTAATTCGGATACTAGGGACAGTAGTGGCAGGTCGCGTCGCAACAAGCAGAAGCGCTGCATTAACGGCGACAATGCTGAGGATACGACAGTTAATGCCGGATTTAGAGGCTCTAAATCCGGTCAGCGGAAAAAGCCATTCAAAAGGAATCCTAGGGGCCTGTCCAGTCTGGACCGAATACTCGACCGCTTGTGCCAGATACATGGCACCCCCGAAAAGCCGGCCAATCACACCAACAGGGATTGTTGGGTGTTCAAGCAGGCAGGCAAGTTAAACACCGAAAATGAAGACAAGGGGCTGCATAGCGATGATGACGAGGAGCCCCGGCCGCCGAACAACAGTGGACAGAAGGGTTTTCCCCCACAAGTGCGGATGGTGAACATGATATACGCAACCCACATCCCCAAAAGGGAGCGGAAGCGCGCGTTAAGGGACGTATACGCGGTAGAGCCAGTCGCCCCAAAGTTCAACCCATGATCCTCCTGCCCGATCACCTTTGATCGAAGGGACCATCCCACTAGGATCCGTCATGGCGGATTCACTGCATTGGTTCTAGACCCAATTATTGACGGATTTCATCTCACTAGAGTCTTTATGGACGACGGTAGCAGCCTGAACCCGCTTTACCAGGATACAGTGCGGAAAATGGGCATAGATCCCTCGAGGATTAAGCCCACCAAAACGACCTTTAAATGCATAATACCAGGTGTAGAGGCCAACTGTATAGGCTCAGTCACACTTGAAGTGGTCTTCAGATCTCCGGATAATTTCTGAAGCGAGGAGTTAATCTTCGACATAGTCCCATTCCGCAGTGGCTATCACGCACTGCTCGGGCGAACCGCATTCGCCAAGTTCAATGCGGTACCACACTACACATACCTTAAGCTCAAAATGCCAGGCCCTCGAGGAGTAATTACGGTCAATGGAAACATTGAATGCTCCCTGCGAACGGAGGAGCACACGGCGGCCCTTGCAGCAGAAGTACAAAGTAGCCTCTCCAGGCAGTTCTCCAGTCCGGCCATTAAACGACCGGACACCGTCAAGCACGCCCGGAGTAACCTACAACAAGACCGCCTGGCACGACCCGAGTAGGTGTAGCAATGCGGCCCCAACCCCAGCCCTCGCAAAAATGCGATACCAGTACTTCGCGTACATAACTACGCTCTAGAAATACCGTGGGTACAGGGGGAGGGGCACCATCACGGCACGCCCGAAACACGGCTTAAACCGCACCAGGGGCTGCCGATTTTTTAATTTTCTCTTACTTTCAGGACTCCACTCTTCGGAAGGCCTGTTCGACAGTTCAATTGCGGCATAAACGATGCAAGAACCAGGGAAGCAGACAAGCCACGCTGCACTACGGAACTCCCAGGTGGTCTCTATCACGAGCAGTATACCTGTTTCGCATACTATTCCTCAGCTTGCCCCTGGAACGGACATGTTACATAGTCCAACCTGTTGCTTCTCGCATTATTTGTATCGTTCTGCTTTGATCGCAGCCCTCTTTAATAAATAGTGCATAGCTTTTGTCTATTTTTGCATTACTCTTTTTTTATATATATGTTCCTTAACGACATATTGCACCCGTACACTTTGGTACGACCTAAATACGCCAGGGGCTTTAGTACCCCTCAATATGGTGTGAGAAGTCCGAACACTTTAACAAGTGTGGCACCCCGAACTTATAGCATTATATGCATTGGCTCTGAATCATGTCTTGGGTCAATAGTTGGGTTTGCCCGACTCCTATGTTTTGGTGCCTTACGTTCCGCTATATCGGCTAAGGTAACACTAGGAGAACCACTGCGATTGTGCCCCAGTTGAGCTGGGTCGAGCACCTCAGTGGAGAAAGCTAAAACTGACTGTCATGATGAAGCGATAGCTGGTCGCTGTTCGAGAGGTTTTTCGAGTCCCTAACGACTTATGCCGCTTAGAGCGAGGAGCCGGCTCTATCCGGCCAAGGCGTGGATAGCGCCCAGAACTCGGTCTTCCGAATACCAGGGGCTTCGCCGAAATTTAAAATTATAGAATTCTATGGCTAAGTGAGAGTGTTCACGCATTATAGTCCGATTGCCTTGTTCGTTGGGCTGAGCACCTCCCTCGAAGGACCCTAACATGGGAAAAAGAGCGCTCAGGTTTATCCCCGAACACCCCAGCACTAGCGGCTTGGGGGCAGAAGCCGACGACTTGCCATCTCTTAGAATTGATAAACAGCCGCACAGAAGGTAATATTTTAAATTCCAACAGCATTGCTTAGCGCATATGAACAAGTTTTCAGCGCACAGGACAAAACGAGCAAGTTTCACTCAAAAATTACATTCCTAGAACATTCATCCGCCACAAGGCAGGCACCCTTCAGAACATCCTTATAATAATTCTCGGGCTTGCGATGCTCTTTCCCCGGCGATGGCCCATCCTTCACAAGCTTCTCAGCATCCAGCTTGCCCCAGTGCACCTTAGCACGGGCAAGGGCCCTACGGGCACCTTCAATGCTGACAGAGTGCTTGATGACTTCGAGCCTTGGACAGGCCTCCACCAGCCGCCGCACCAGCCCGAAATAGCTCCCAGGCAGAGCCCCTCCAGGCCACAGCCGAACTAGGAGGCCCTTCATGGCATGTTCGGCCGCCTTGTGGAGCTCGACCAGTTGCTTCAGCTGGTCGCTCAGGGGCACGGGGTGTCCGGCCTCAGCATATTGAGACCAGAACACCTTCTCTGTCGAGCTGCCCTCCTCGGCTTGACAGAATGCGGCGGCATCGGACACACTCCGGGGAAGATCTGCGAACGCTCCTGGAGAGCTCCAGATTCGGGTAAGTAACAAGTAACTCACGTTTATGTGTTTGCTTTGCATAAAGAATGCCTTACCCGCCGCTATCTTCTTCACCTCATCCAACTCCTGGAGGGTCTTCTGGGATTCGGCCTTGGCAGACTTGGCATTTTCAATAGCCACCGCGAGCTCGGACGCTCGCGTCTTTTAGTCAAGCTCCAAACTCTCATTTTTTTCCATGAGAGCCTGGAGCTCTTGCCATACTTTGCCAACCTCGGCCTCATACTTCTCTTGCTCGGGGCGCTCCGTGGCCGCCCTCTTCTCGGCCTCGACCAGCGCTTGCTTAAGAGTCGCCACCTCAGACGTGGCCCCTGCAATAGCCACAATAATCCTGTCATTTTTTGCAATTGCACCTTCTTATATTTATTTAAACAAGGTATTTCTTACCTTCATTGTCCTCGAGCTGCTTCTTGGCACGCCCGAGCTCTTGCTCGGACCGCTCGAGGTTCTGCTTTAGCGTGTCCACTTCCGCACTCAGTGCGGCGGACGCAAGCAGAGAGGCCTGCATACGCATATTGACTCCTTTTTGTTAGACTCCTGCGAATTTTATTTGATCCTCTATTCGACTTTTCTTCCCGAACGCCAAACAGAGCATCAGGGTCTACTGTCTATGCGGTAATATTATTTACACATTC
Organism: Triticum aestivum; assembly: GCF_018294505.1. Lineage (NCBI taxonomy): Eukaryota > Viridiplantae > Streptophyta > Magnoliopsida > Poales > Poaceae > Triticum > Triticum aestivum. The sequence goes on from NC_057806.1 coordinate 123,812,939, forward strand.
TTTACTTACCTCAAAGCCTGTTAAAAGGCTAGTACAAGCTTCAGTCAGTCCGCTCTTGGCGGACTGAACCTTCTGGACTACCGCACTCATAATGGTGCGGTGCTCCTCATCGATGGAGGCGCCTTGGAGCGCCTCCAACAGATTGTCTGGCGCCTCCGGTTGGACGGGGGTCACTGGCACGGTGGGCTTGCTCCTCTTGGAAGGAGGTCCCCCATCGGACTCCGGAACCTTTAAAGGTTCCGGAGCGGTGTCCGGCCTAGAGCCGGACTTGGAGCCCTGGGGGGTTTCATCCCCTTTACTCCTGGAGTCTGGGAGGTCACCTTGCGGCGCCTCCAGGACCACCTCCTCCCGGCTTGGAACCTGTTGGGACAACACTTCGGTGTCGTCCGTAGGGCGGGGGGAGGAAGCCATCGGAAGCGAGTTCACATCCGACGAGTCCAGTGAGCCGCTCGACGACGCGTCGAGCCGGTCTTTGGGTGGGCTGCATAAACATATTCGACATAAGGAAAAGCTGTGCAATAAACGAATACTATGAATTACTCTGGTATCCGGATACTTACGATTTTGCCAGGGGCTTGGCCCTAGGCGGCCACTTCTCTCCGCCGTCGTCGGCGTCGGTGGAGTAGTCTGGAGGAAGGGTTTTCCCCTTCTTGGACCCTCCGGCCTCCCCAGAGAGGGCGGCCTTCCTTTTCTTCTCTCCTCCCGCTAGAGGGGGAGAGGTCTCTTCTTCTTCCTCCTCGTCTTCACGGGAGGAATGCGCCTCGGAACCGTCGGATGATGGATCGGACACCTCCTGGCACCGGGCACTCTTTCGATTCCCCGTGGCCTTTTTCGCGGCCTTCTTCTCCGGCACCACATAGGATGCCGGAACCAGCAGCTTCGCCAAGCGAGTGTCCGCTGGGCCTTCGGGCAAAGGAGTTGGACAGTTGATCCGTCCGGACGTCACCTGCCAATCCTGTCAAAGGTAAGGGAGCTTAGATCCCTCATGGAGTCAAACCATGAAAAACTGATACCCTATAAAAGGAAAAAACAGCTTACCGCATGAGCGTGACGCTGTGTACTGAATCCGCGATCCTCGGTAGAGGATGCGGGGGCCTCGGCGCCCTTGAAAAGCACCTTCCAGGCATCTTCATATGTCGTGTCAAAGAGCCTGCTCAGAGTTTGGTGCCGCGCCGGATCGAACTCCCACAGGTTGAAAGCCCGTTGTTGACACGGGAGGATCAGGAGGATGAGCATAACCTGGACTACGTTGACAAGTTTGAGCTTCTTGTCCACCAGGGTTTGGACGCATGTTTGGAGTCCGGTCAGCTCTCCTTTTTTACCCCACGACATGCCCGTCTCCTTCCAGGAGGTGAGCCGCGTAGGGGGACCGGATCGAAACTCGGGGGCTGCGACCCATTCGGGGTCGCGTGGCTCGGTGATGTAAAACCACCCCGATTGCCACCCCTTCAGGGTCTCCACAAAGGAGCCCTCGAGCCATAAGACATTGGCCATCTTGCCCACCATGGCGCCTCCACACTCCGCCTGGTTGCCGTGCACCACCTTCGGCTTGACATTGAAAGTCTTGAGCCATAGGCCGAAATGGGGGCGGATGCGGAGGAAAGCCTCGCACACGACGATAAACGCCGAGATGTTGAGGACAAAGTTCGGGGCCAGATCGTGGAAATCTAGGCCATAGTAGAACATGAGCCCCCGGACAAATGGGTGAAGAGGGAAGCCCAGTCCGCGGAGGAAATGGGGGAGGAACACCACCCTCTCATGGGGCCTAGGGGTGGGGATGAGCTGTCCCTTTTCGGGAAGCCGGTACGCAATGTCGTTAGACAAGTATCCGACCTTCCTTAGTTTTTTGATGTGTCCCTCCGTGACGGAGGAGACCATCCACTTGCCTCCCGCTCCGGACATGGCTGGAGAAGGTTGAGGTGGGGAGTGCGGACTTGGGCGCTGGAGCTCGAGTGCGCGAGAATGGATAAGCAAGGGAGGAAGAAGGCATAGGTGAAAAGGTGGATCCTTATCCCCTTATATGGGTGGACGTAACTACGTGTCTCCACCAGCCTGGTAAAACTCGCTTATCTCCAAGCGCCGTAATCAATGGCGCGGTTGGGTTACCCACGCCCGTATTGATGAGAATCTCGGAATAAGGGGACACGATCTCTGCTTTAACAAGACGTGCCAAGGAAACCGGCTCGCATGACGCGCTGAGGTGGGATAATGAAACGACTCGGATAAAGGCTTGGCCGTGGTGTGTCACACTACGGAATACGTCAGCAGATTAGATTTGTGTAAATATTATTCTCTCTATGGCAATATGTGGAAACTTATTTTGCAGAGCCAGACACTATCTTTGTGTTCAAAATCTTCTATGAAGTACTTGGAGGAGGAACCCACCTTGAAATGCCGAAGACAATCTGCGCGCCGGACTCGTTGTCATTGAAGCCTGGTTCAGGGGCTACTGAGGGAGTCCTGGATTAGGGGGTGTCCGGATGGCGGGACTATACCTTCAGCCGGACTCCTGGACTATGAAGATACAAGATTGAAGACTTCGTCCCGTGTCCGGAAGGGACTCTCCTTGGCGTGGAAGGCAAGCTTGGCGATACGATATGTAGATCTCCTACCATTGTAACCGACTTTGTGTAACCCTAACCCTCTCCGTTGTCTATATAAACCGAAGAGGGTTTTAGTCCGTAGGACAACATACACAAGAACAATCATACCATAGGCTAGCTTCTAGGGTTTAGCCTCTCTGATCTCGTGGTAGATCTACTCTTGTACTACCCATATCATTAATATTAATCAAGCAGGACGTAGGGTTTTACCTCCATCGAGAGGGCCCAAACCTGGGTAAAACTTCGTGTCCCTTGCCTCATGTTACCATCTGGCCTAGACGCACAGTTCGGGACCCCCTACCCGAGATCCGCCAGTTTTGACACCGACAGGGAATTTCAGATTCTTCTCCCTGGTTATCCTCCTTCGCGGAGGCTCTAATTCCCCCGGTTTGGATGAATAATGAGTGAGGCCTGCTTTTAGCCTCTTTATTCTCCCCTTTATCTTCCCCTGAGGGCGCCTGATAAGGCGCCGGCTTGAGCATTCTGGCTAGTACTGGATCGGCCGAGCCTTCGGGAAGGGGGGCCGAACACGTGATCATCTTCGCCTTTGTTACCCAGTCTTGGTCAAAGAGCGACTTTTCAGAATGATGTTGCGATAAATAAAAAGACAGCGTGTTCGGCCACGGGATTACTTACTTGGGTATCTGGGTGATTACAGCTCAGACCCGCATCCTCGGTGGTGTCTGGACACTTTATTTGTGGTCCGAAGAACAATTTGTACATCTCTTCGAGCGTCATGCCGAGGAAGTGCTGAATAGTTCGCGGTCCTTCCGGGTTGAATTCCCACATACGGAGGGGTCGACGTTTGCAAGGCGGGACTCGATGAACTAGCATGACTTGCATTATCGTGACCAGGCTGACATCTCTCTCAAGGAGATCTCAGATGCGACTCTGCAATATCGGCACATCATTTACTGGCCCCCAGTCCAGCCCCTTGTTGATCCATGACGTTAGTTGTGGTGGGGGGCCCGAGCGAAAGGCAGGGCGGCCACCCACTTGGTACCCCGGGGAGCTGTGATATAAAACCACTCCCGTTGCCATAAGCTAGACACCTCTGGGAAGGAACCCTCTGGCCATGGAACATCAACGCTTTTGCTTATTACAGCACCTCCGCACTCTACGTGTCGCCCCTCAATCATCTTTGGCTTCACATTGAAAGTCTTGAGCCACAGGCCGAAGTGTGGGGTAATGCGGAAGAAGGCCTCACACATGACGATGAACGACGATATGTGAAGGAGGGAATCCGGGTCCTGGTCATGGAAATCCAGCCCATAATAGAACATGAGCCCCCTAACAAAGGGATCCAGAGCGAGGCCTAGCCCTCGGAGGAAGTGAGAGATGAATACAACGCTCTCGCCGGGTTCGGGAGTGGGATTGACCTGCCCTCGAGCAGGCAGCTTGTGCGAGATTTCGAAGGTCAAATACCAGGCCTCTCTTAGCTTCTTGATGTCTTGCTCTGTGATAGAGGAAGGCATCCACTGACCTTGAAGGTTGGATTCAGACATGGTTGAAGGTCCGAAGCGCCTAACCTGAGCCTTGGGTGTTGGAACTTGAGGCGGGGGAAGGATTCGATTGAGTACGAGAGGGAAAAAAGGACAGGCCTTGGCCTCTTTATAAAGAGGGTGAATATCAAGCGTCCTCCTCGTGGCCATTTGGGACTTGCCTAAAATCGAGGAGTCATACCAATGGGCATGATTGGGTTACCCACGTCCGTATTGATGAGAATCCCGTAATAAGGGGGACACGATCTCTGCTTCGACAAGACGTGTCAAGAAAACCGCCTCGCGATATGTGCAGTGCTGGATGAGAAAAACGGTTTGAATAATGACTAGGCCATGGCATGATGTCATGTTGCTAAACATGTCAGCAGATTAGATTTGTGGAGATATTATTCTCTCTACGGTGGTATGTGGAACTTGTTTTGCAGAGCGGGACATTATCCTTGTGTTCAAAATCTTCTATGGAGTATTCAGAGGAAGAACCCGCCTTGCAATGCCGAAGACAAATCTGCGTGCTGGACTCATCGTCATTGAAGCCTGGTTCAGGGGCTACTGAGGGAGTCCTGGATTAGGGGGTCTCTGGACAGCCGGACTATATCCTTTGGCCGGACTGTTGGACTATGAAGATACAAGATTGAAGACTTCGTCCCGTGTCCGGGTGGGACTCTCCTTGGCGTGGAAGGCAAGCTTGGCAATACATATATGTAGATCTCCTTCCTTGTAACCGACTGTGTGTAACCCTAGCCCCCTCTGGTGTCTATATAAACCGGAGGGTTTAGTCCGTAGGACAAGAACAATCATACCATAGGCTAGCTTCTAGGGTTTAGCCTTTACGATCTCATGGTAGATCAACTCTTGTAATACTCATATCATCAAGATCAATCAAGCAGGAAGTAGGGTATTACCTCCATCGAGAGGGCCCGAACCTGGGTAAACATCGTGTCCCCCGCCTCCTGTTACCATCCGCCTTAGACACACAATTCGGGACCCCCTACCGGAGATCCGCCGGTTTTGACACCGACAGACGTGGTGTGCTCCCTCAAGCACGCCTACCAGGCTGCAGCGGTCAAGAACCCAGATGACAAGAGTGCTGTCTACCCTCCTGAGGCCGTCGCTAAGAAGAAGAAGCAGCTACTCCGCCTAGGACCTCAGGAGGATGGGGCGACCGACGGCCGTACTTCAGGACCAGCGCCCACTGACGGAGCGCCTTCCCCTCTCCCATAGGAAGGCGTGCCCAACGCCCCTCACAGGCTGGGCTTGGGGGCTCTCCTCTGGAGGGCCTCTAACCTGGCCAGCGTCATGAGGGAGGCGCTCGGGCACCATGTGGAGGCGTGCTTCAACACGCGTTTTCATGAGGAGGGTGCAGGGCGCAAGGCGCCAGGTGCTTAGGAGTTCATCATCAAGGCAACCAAGGAGCTTCAGGAGGCAAGAGCCATGCGAGGCGAGCGTCGCCCTGCACCACCCAGCGCGGCTCCCTCCCCTGACAAGGGCAGCGTGCTGCGCGTCTGCGTCAACATCCCAGTGCTCAACAAAGCCATGTCTCAGGAACTCTTCTGGCCGTCCCACGGTGGTCATTGTGGTGGCCCCCCTCATAGCTATGTGCACATGCCTTTCAGTTTGCTGAACAGGGCTACCACACACCAGTGCCACATGCGGGGCATCCTGGCGGCTCATGAGTCTAGGCACCAGGCGATCCTATCGGAGGTGGCGTTAGATCCTCGCGAGCCCCCGGGGCCTCCAGAATCTCACGAGGTTCAGGACCTGGATGACTCGTGAGGAGCGACTTTTGCAGCACGTGTCTCCAGCTACTTCAACACTTCTTCAGCAACGGTGCCACGTGACATTTTTTGGTATATTCAGTTGGGGGTGCCCCTCGGGCCGCATTATCCCCAAGTTGTGTGGGTCCGTCCCTATGGAGTGTATCGTTCTTTGCATCTATCAGAAATGGTCTTACCCTTCCATGAGCCGCTTTATGATTATCACCTTCCTGTCTGGTGCTTCGCCGCCCTTCGTGGCCTCCACACTTTGCTAACCCGCTGTTTGCTCACCCTGCCACGGGGGTTGCTGGCACGACGTCTGTGCTCGGGTCCGTCCCTGCAGCGCTGATAAACCTGAGAGATCGAGCTCTAATTCGCGGCATGCCCCGCACACGTCACCTCACCGGTCCTCAGTGCCTTCACCTTCTTGCGGAAAGATCAACGACATGACAGCAAGCGCGGCCATGTGTTATGATCTCTTTCTCCGACTAACTTGCAGGAACCTCCAGAGCCAGGCTACAAGTGGCCCCGCCGGCCACTCCTTTTTCGCACAATTCGCTTGCACGTTAAAGGAACTACAAAAAAAGACACATCTGTGACATTTTGGGTTGAACGAATTTTTTCTGTCATGCTTATGACACTTCTATGACGATAATTGTGACAAAACCCGGTATCATCATAGATGTGGTGGGATCCTACTTCTATGACAAAAAATCATGACAGAAAATGGGATTTTCTTCCTGGGCGGGCCGGAGATGCAGCTGCATGAAATTCTTTGGGCCGTCCATGACGGGAAAAACCATGGTATAAGCGAGGGCGAGGAAAATATCGGGGGAGTTCCTGGTTACGGTGGGTGGTCGGGGGCCGAGTGATGCGCATTTCTCTCGTACGTATGCGCGTGTGCACGAGGCATTGTGCTCTAACTGAACCCGAGCGAGGCGTTGGGCTCTAACTGAACCCGGTCAATTGCACTAGCTACGTTACTGAACCCGAGTGATCGATCCCTTGCCGTTAACTGAACCCGAGTGATTCCTTCGCTTCTGCTGCTAACTGAAGCCGATCGATGCACCTCTTGATGAACAGTGAGTGTTGTTGGGGGTTTGGATGAACATTTCCCGGTGGGGGGTTGGATGAACAGGACCTCGTGGTGTTGTCGCTGGATGAACAGTACCCCGATTGATTGAGCTGGTGGATGAACAGGACCCCATGGAGGGGTGGATGAACAGGACCCCATGGAGGGCTGGATGAACATGACGACCCCATAGAGGGCTGGTTGAACAGTAGCCGGTGGAGGGCTGGATGAACAGTAGCCCGTGGAGGGGTGGTTGAATAGGACCCCATGGAGAGGGCTGGTTGGACAGTAGCGGTGGAGGAGCGCGCGGTGGAGGCTGGATGAATAGGAGCCCATGGATGAACAATCGCAGGTGGAGGCCGGAGGAGGTCGATGGTGGATGAACAGTAGCCCGTGGAGGCAGTCGACGGTGGAGATGAACAGTATCCCGTGGAGTCCCATTTTGTGGTACCCCATGATACGTCTCCGGTCGTCGTATCTACTTTTCCAAACACTTTTGCCCTTGTTTTGACTCTAACTTGTATGATTTGAATGGAACTAACCCGAACTGACGCTGTTTTTAGCAGAATTGCCATGGTGTTGTTTTATGTGCAGAAAACAAATATTCTCGGAATGACCTAAAACTCCACGGAACATCTTAGAAAAAATAAAAAAATCCTTGCCAAAGATGAAGACCAGGGGGGCCACACCCTGTCCACGAGGGTGGGGGGGGCGCCCCCTAGGGCGCGCCCCCTACCTCGTGGCCCCCCTGGATGCCCTCCGACGCCAACTCCAACTCTATATATTTGCTTTCGAAGAAAAAAATCAGAGCGAAGAAATCATCGCGTTTTACGATACAGAGCCACCACCAAGCCCTAAAACCTCTCGGGAGGGCTGATCTGGAGTCTGTTCGGGGCTCCAGAGAGGGGGATTCGTCGCCGTCGTCATCATCAACCATCCTCCATCACCAATTTCATGATGCTCACCGCTGTGCATGAGTAATTCCATCATAGGCTTGCTGGACGGTGATGGGTTGGATGAGATTTATCATGTAATCGAGTTAGTTTTGTTAGGGTTTGATCCCTAGTATCCACTATGTTCTGAGATTGATGTTGCTATGACTTTGCTATGCTTAATGCTTGTCACTAGGGCCCGAGTGCCATGATTTCAGATCTGAACCTATTATGTTTTCATGAATATATGTGAGTTCTTGATCCTATCTTGCAAGTCTATAGTCACCTACTATGTGTTATGATCCGGTAACCCCTAAGTGACAATAATCGGGACCACTCCCGGTGATGACCATAGTTTGAGGAGTTCATGTATTCACTATGTGCTAATGCTTTGTTCCGGTTCTCTATTAAAAGGAGGCCTTAATATCCTTTAGTTTCCAATAGGACCCCGCTGCCACGGGAGGGTAGGACAAAAGATGGCATGCAAGTTCTTTTCCATAAGCACGTATGACTATATATGGAATACATGCCTACATCACATTTGTAGCGACCCGACCTCAGACGGTCAAGCCTCTGTGTATCTGTGCCATCCCTGGATTGGTATGCTGGCACACACAATACATCAATGTATATATCAAAGTGCAATCACATGTATAAATAACGTAAAACTGATATATACCTCATAAGTCTTAGCGGAAACAAACAATCGGGTGTGGAGTCCCGTCAACGCCAACGGCTGGTTGAGTGTAGACCGTAACCCTATGACGTAACTCTTACTCGTCGGAGGGAACATATCTGCAACATGAGACGTTACAGCCGTGTAGGTCAGTACATTGAACGTATCGGCAAGATCACCATAAGAGAAAATAGATGATAAACTATACTATATGCAGTATGGCTTTGTGGCTCTATATCTGAGTTTTGTTTGCGTAAAAGCTGGTTTTATTTCCCCTACATCAAAGGAATTAACCGAAGTCTGTACTACGGAGTATTCTATCATGACATGGTTCCGCCAACCGATGTCGCATAGCCCAAATCATCATAAGTTGCCCACAATTAAGTTATCAGTCCGGTGTTGAGAGTTTCGAGATAGATCCAAGTCCAGAGGCTCAAATTGTCCGTAACCAGGGACATGGATAATCGATTAGGTTTTAACCCTCTGCAGAGGTTTGTACACTTTACCCGCAAGATTCGATCCCTCTTTTGCGTTCTCACACTTCAGGGTGTTTGAGAACAAGATGACCGAAACATGGTCTTCCAAAGAGTTCCTTTGACCACTGTCCGGTGCTCATCCAATCCTACCGTAGTTCTACATTTGCTAGCATCGTCCCAGCCAGAGTCACCACTAAGGTCAACCAAGTCAGAGCCCATAGTGACTTGCGGTTGCACAGGTAAGCTTCCAGGCATGAAGTATTCTTCCGTCTCTTTGAGTCTGGGTGAAGCTTTCCACAAGATGTCATGGCGCTTCTCCATGCATCCCGGCCAACCACTGGTTTCTCCAGGGTGCCCGTCAACCGTCCTTCACCCAGTAGTGTGTATTGAATTCTTGTCTCGAGTCTAGAAATCTTGAGGAGTCCTGAAGATGCAGTCCTTGCAGATGCCATCATGAAGTTGTCGTCTTTGACGTAAAGTCCTTCATTCTCACACCACTCCCGAGCACTCATACCAAACCCCATCCACTACATCGTAGCATTAAAACTATATACGTCCCGGGCTTGGTAACAGGGAGGTGGGTTCCTACCTCATGCATTCTACTCAACTACAAGAATCAGTATCACTACTGGAGAAGTTGTTGCAAGGATGACACTAAATGCAATAAAAATATAGGTATGAAAAACCTGGTCAAAGTGAACTTGCCTGGTAGGTTGATGAAGATAACAACGCTCTCGAAACTAACTTGATAGGACTATTCGCAACTCTCCGATGAAATCTATAATAATAAACATGACATTCACATAAGCAAGCATTCTAGCAAGCAAATCTAACAATCAAAAGAAAACCCAATAAGAAAACCCAACACAAAACAAATAGCACATCGAAAGAACTAATAGGTGAAAACTATAAAGAACCTACTAGGAAGACCTTTTGCCTTAACTACAAAAATAGTTTTGTCCTAAGCAAAACTTAACAAAGAAAATACTAAACTAATAAATCAACCGAAAATAAAAAGTAAAACAACTAAGTTAACAGAAAGTATTTTTCATAGAACTTTATTTGCAAAAAGAAACAAATAAAAAGCTTTTATAAAACTCTAACTATGACCTATACAAGTTTCCAAACAAAACTAACAAAATAAAATTTTAAAATAAGAATAAAATTGTCTACAGTTCCATAACAGAAAAAAAACTAAATTTGTCAAAAGTGACAAAAAGAAATAATTTAAAAACAATTAAAACTATAAAGAAAAGGTTAAAACAAAAGTAGAACTAAAACAGTACTGTTTTGCCTAAAAATCTAATTTAAAAATAAATTAAAATAAATAACTAAATTCTACTAGATAAACCAAACAATAACAAAACAGTAGCAAAAAGAATCAATCAAAAATATTTAATAAAACTCAAGATACGACCAAAATAGTGATTTGAACAAATTTCATCAAACTCAAATTTACACTACTCAATTTGAAATCCAATGGTACAAACAGAAACTTCGACAAATTTTGAATCTAATGCAAAAAGAATCAATCAATTTGGATCTAAAACATAAAAGTTATAAGCAATATAAAATCAGAACTATTCTGATTTTAAAACAGAAACGAAAATAACAAAAAAACTAATGGGCGCTACGGGGTGTGCGAGCTGAAACTAAACAGCGCGCATGCGTTTAATAGGCTAATATAGGTCTACGGCTAAACAGAGTAAACCGATTGGGTCGGTCTAACTAAACCAGGAACTAAACCGGAAAAAGACCGACTAAAATCGATCTAAACAAATAAACCTAACTGTTCACGGGATCTAATCTACACCGTTAGATTAAGATCGAACGGGGAGGGGAGAAGGAGAGCTCACATCGGCGGCGGTGGAACTCCGGCGATGGCGGTAGTGGCTGTGGTCGATGGTGGTGATGCTCCCGTGGTTGTCCGCGTCGGGGAAGAGCATGTAACATCCCAAATTTTCAATTTGGAATGTTATACGTTAGGTCATCATGCATATCATATTTTATTTTGCTTTTGGTTTTGATCCTAAAAAATCCTAAGCAACTCAAGGACCCACGGAGAGAGTTGGGGATTTCGTTATTTACGTATTTGAGTTTCCTCAAATTATGTAAACCGGATCATTTGATTTTATTTATTTTATCATCAATTATTTCTATTACAAAAATATGAGAGAGGGAATAAAATGACTTTCCCAAAATATAGAAATATTGAGGATTTAATAAAAAAATCAAATAAGGTTTATTTCGGAGTTTTTCGGTATTTTATCTGAATTTAGGAAAAATGCGTGTTTTTCAAAGTTGTAGTTTGGGCCCAGATAAATGTTCACTTTATCGGTCTTTATTTTAGGAACCCGGCAAAATTTATTTCGTGATTTTTGGAGTCCGTTTAGTATTTCTTTTTATTTTTCTTCCGAGCGGAATTTAAAAAAAACGCGAACCGACTATGGGCCGTATTCGGCCTGGACACCGCCGGCAGGGGGCCTTTATATAGCGCCCGAGGGAGAGAGCCAGCCCACCGAACCGAACCCTAACCCTAGCCCCAGGCCGCCGCCGCCGCTGGAGCCGCGCGACTTTCGAGATTCGCCGCCGCCTTGTTTTCCGTGCAGTTTTTTTTTTTAAAAAAAAATCTGGTCGTCGTTTTTCTTTTTCGTCGGATTTTTCGCGGTTATTTTCTGATTGCGATTTTTGATCTGATTTTCGTTTTAGTATAACTTTTCGCTCGTTTATCGGAATCAGGCGATTCAAGCGCCTGGAGTTTCGTCTCGAAACCCTCTTTTCAAATAATCAACTTAAACAAGTTTTTGCTACTGTAAAATTTGCCCTAGATTCAGATTACTAGAACGAAGTTGTTTTCTTTCGCCGTTTGATTTCTTTTGTTTCGTTCAATTTGATTCTTTTTGCCAACCAGGGTTCTTAAGTTGAACTTTCTGGTTAGATTTGCTATTTGAGTTTTATCTGTGCATTAGATGAGTACTTATTGTATGCTTGTTGTTTGTCTGCGATAGAATACCCGGAGTGCGCCGCCTGTTACGTTGAATCTCTAGGTTACGCGGATCATCAGCAAGGCAAGTAACACTTTGATCATACCTTTTCTACAACCCAGTTTTATTGCATTAGATCAATCCTCACACATTGCATGATTAGGATCTAATTAAATTGTGGGATGGGATGTAGATGAGGTAGTACCTATTACCTGTTTATTATCAAACCTTTGGGAGTTACTTCTACGTTTGCTCATTATGCCATGCTATGCTAGTAGACGTGGATTGGGTGAGTGATATCCATGACAGATGTGAGATTGTTAATTAAGGGTTTATCTAAGATGGCAACCTAACACACATCTGGGTGGATTGAGGCACCTGGGGTTACCAGGACTTGCTTGTTTTCTTTGGACCGCCACCCAGGCTCAAAGGGATCATGAGATTATTCATGCTAGAAACTTCCGTGTGCAGCCACAAGCCATTATGGGCTCTGGCATAGTTGACTAAGTTGTGCGAACTCTTATAGTGGTAGACTAGCAGATGTAGGGGATGTAGGTGGTACGGTCTACCCGATCGTAAGGTGCTAGCGCTTCTGAAAGACTATGTCTCGGTCATCCGTCTTCTCAAACACCCTGTAGTGCGAGAAACCAAACGTAGGCGATCGAGTCTTGTGGGGAAAAGTGCGCAAACCTCTGCAGAGTGTAACAAACTAATCATGGTTAGCCGTGTCCCCGGTTATGGACATCTTGAGTATCTAGTACTTGGATTATCATGTGAATCTCAACATGTTACTCTAAAATTAATTTTGTGGGATTTTAATGATGTTATTTAATTGGGATTGAGGATGCTGTCAACCATTCTCAATGTTTAACAACCACCATGATAGTAATTAATTTTATTCCTTTGAAGTAGGGAAAAATTGGCTTTACGCAAAAACAGTAACCATAGAGCTTTCCACCAGCCAAATATGCATATATTATAGCCGTTGCATTCCATTACTCTCTATGTGTTACCTTGCCAGAATATTCCATGTGCTGACCTGTTTTCGGGCTGCAACGTTAATGTTGCAGACTTTTCAGACGACGATTGAGGAATTTTAGGTCGTGGTTCTATACTCAGTGATGCCGTTGGAGTTGATGGACTCACTTATCTTCCAAGCCTTCCGCTGTTATCGTCACTAGATGACCTTAAGCCATATTTATTGTAATAAGTTCTCTTTTGAGACACTCGATGTAATAAGTGTGTGAATGCTACTCTGCTATAAATCCTCCGAGTACTGTGTGGTGTCAGCATTACTGATCCAGGGATGACACCGGAGCACAGAGATCAGACTGTTTGAGGTCTGGTCGCTACAGAGATGGTATCAGAGCACACATTGACTGTAGGACACGACCACTAAGCTAAAGACCTAGATCACTACTCACTCTCTTCTCTTCTGACTCCTCATGTTTTCTACTCTTTAGGATGGCGGATGCAAGGAACAAGTTCACCCAACCAGATGAAGATACACCCTTTGGACGCCACTTGAAGGAAGTCACTAGATACCTGAACATAGGAACACCAAGCTTCACGGGAACCTACAACGCCACTTTACCTGAAGAAGAGCGCTGGATGATACAAGTTCAAGTTCCAGGAAGGACGTTCATGCCAGTCACTGAGCCCATAGAGTTTTCTTTTGATGCACCAACTTGGAGTCTAGGAAAGAGTATGGCAGCTCACATCACCATGGGATGCATTGGAGAAGTCTACCGCAAGGATCTCAAGGATACTATCTACCAGATTTGTGGGTGCCGAGATGAACACTGGGAGATGATCAGCACCAGGAAAGATAGATAAATTGCAGCTTTTATTCAGGAGTTAAACCAGCACATTCGACGACAGGAGAATCAGATGTGCGCCGACATGATAGATCTGAAGAAGGCTAAGACTAGAATCAAGGAACTAGAGGAATAACTCAAGGCTACACGCGAAGGTTATGAAGAAGAAGTTGAAGTACTGGTGGAGAAGAATGCCGACCTAACAAAGAAGATTGGAATATTTATGGGAGGCTCGACACCAGTAGATGAAGACGAAGAACCCAAGGAGATTAGCCCGGAGGACTACATCATCATTGACGCCACCGACTCGGAACAAGATAGTAGCGATGATGACTATGTTGATGAAGCAGGAGCAGATATCATGGAGTCTACAACCGTAGAATATTTCTAGTAGACCACCTCATCAGTAGTAGTAGTCCACCATGTAAATATAGTAGTCCGAGCACTCTTGCGATAGTTAGATCGGTATGCCTTTGTTTGATTGATTGGAGTGAATTGTGTGCTTTTGCCTCATGTGCATATGGGTAGTGTTTTCTCTTTAGACCCCCTCTATTCTTATATCTCATCTTTTCTAAACCCTCAGATGCCTCCAAGACGTGACCCCGAATTTGCTTTTCCACCGGAGCTCACCCAGTTGATCCAGCAGCACACCTTGATGCAGTTGCTAGTTCAGAATCAGAATCAGGGGAACAACAACAACAACCCACCACCACCACCACCACCTGTTGACCACTTAGCCCGTTTTCTTAGGCTGAATCCGCCGGTGTTTTCCAGTAGCACCGAGCCGATAGTAGCAGATGATTGGCTCCGCAAGATAGCTAGAGAGTTGACCACAGCAGGATGCACGGATGTGGAGAAGGTTAAGTTTGCCGCACACCAGTTAGAAGGACCCGCAGCCTCTTGGTGGGAGAATTTCATAGCCACCTTCCCAGTCGACACTGTCACATGGGACCAGTTTCAGCAGGCTTTCCGTACTGCCCATGTTTTAGCAGGAGCAATGGCCATGAAGAAGCGTGAGTTTCGTAACTTGCGCCAAGGAGGACGGACAGTTGGCCAGTATGTGGAGGAGTTTAGTAAGCTAGCACGTTATGCCCCAGATGACGTTGCTACGGATGCAGCTAAGCAGGAGAAATTCCTGGAAGGACTGAATGATGAATTGAGTATGTAGTTGATGGTAGCCACCTTCAACAACTACCAGGAGTTGGTAGATCGTGCTCTTATGATTGAAGGGAAGCAGCAGCAAATTGAGAACCGCAAGAGGAAGTATGGACAAGGAAAGTATAATTCAGGAGCTCAACAGAAGCCTCGTTTTACCCCTAGACCGGGAGGACATTTTCAGCATACCCATGGAGTAGGTAGCTCGCACAATCACAATGGCACCAAGAATGGTAATGGGAATGGAGGAAGCAATGGACAGAACCGCAGCACCCCATCAACCCCAGCCAAGAAGGACTTGAGTCATGTCACTTGCTATAAGTGTTCGAAGCCAGGACATTTTGCAAATGAATGTCCTGAAGGCCAAAACGGCAATGGAAGTTCTGGGAAGAAGCCGAACCCTTTTAACAGGGGACAGGTGAACCACGTTAGCATGGAGGAGGTTGAAGCTCAGCCCGATGCAGTAATAGGTAAGTTTTTGGTTAAGTCATTTACTGCACTCGTTCTTTTTTATACTGGTGCATCGCATTCATACATATCAAGGGGATTTGTGGAAAAGTATAGCCTGCCCACTAGGATTCTTAAAACACCTATGCTAGTAAGCTCACCAGGAGCGGAGTACATGGCCAATCAAGGATGTTTTCAAGTGCCATTAAGTATAGGAAGGCATGTTTTCCCAACGGATTTAATTATTTTGGAATCCCAAGGTCTGGATGTGATACTTGGTATGGATTGGCTGTCGATGTATGGAGGAAACATCGATTGCGCCAGTAAGACAATTTTGCTGACAACGCCAGAATTAGAAGAATCAAGTATGTATCCCGACATGCGCCAAACAGGACACAAGTAAATTCCTTATCAGGAGTTGTGCAGGAGGAAGTACCAGTGGTAAAGGATTTTCCTGATGTATTTCCTGAAGAGTTGCCAGGCATGCCACCAGATAGAGACATTGAGTTTTTGATTGAGCTTTTGCCAGGCACTGGGCCAATATCAAAGAGACCATATAGGATGCCAGCAAAAGATTTGGTGGAAATTAAGAAGCAGATTAAGGAGTTACTGGATAAGGGATATATTCGCCCAAGTTCTTCGGCTTGGGGAGCACCAGTACTTCTAGTGGAGAAGAAGGATGGATCGTTAAGGATGGTTGTTGATTATCGAGGATTGAATGAAGTAACGATCAAGAACAAGTACCCACTACCAATGATCAACGATCTGTTTGATCGATTGCAAGGAGCTAAAGTGTTTTCCAAGATCGATTTGCGATCAGGATACCACCAGTTGAAGATTCGAGAACAGGATATTCCTAAGACAGCTTTTACCACCAGGTATGGGCTATATGAGTATATCGTTATGTCATTTGGTCTGACTAACGCGCCTGCCTATTTTATGAACATGATGAACAAAGTGTTTATGGAGTTTTTGGATAAGTTCGTGTAGTGTTCATTGATGATACCCTGGTATATTCGAAGAATGAAGAGGAACATAAGGAGCATTTGCATTTGGTACTTGGAAAGCTTAGAGAACACCAATTATATGCCAAGTTCAGCAAATGTGAATTTTGGTTGAAGGAAGTAGGATTCCTCGGACACGTTATATCTGGAGAAGGTATAGCGGTAGATCCCGCTAAAGTTGAAACCGTGACCAAGTGGGAAGCACCAACTACCGTTGGAGAGATTCGGAGTTTTCTTGGACTCACAGGATACTACCGGAGATTTATTGAGAATTTCTCAAAGATTGCAAAGCCTATGATGGAGTTGCTGAAGAAGGATACTAAGTTCAAATGGACTGAGGAGTGTGAGGCAAGTTTCCAGGAGTTGAAGAAACGTTTGGTTACCTCACCAGTGTTGATTTTGCCAGATCAAACCAAGGATTATGAGGTGTATTGCGACGCTTCACGTCGAGGACTTGGAGCAGTGCTTATGCAGGAAGGAAGAGTTGTTTTGTATGCTTCACGACAACTGAAGCCCCATGAATTGAATTATGCTACGCATGATTTGGAGTTAGCAGCCGTAGTGCATGCATTGAAGACATGGAGACATTTCCTCATCGGAAATCATTGTGAGGTGTACACGGATCAGAAGAGTTTGAAGTACATTTTCACGCAGAAGGAGTTGAACCTCAGACAAAGGAGATGGTTGGAGCTTATCAAGGATTATGATATGAAATTGCATTATCATCCCGGGAAGGCTAATGTAGTAGCTGATGCATTAAGCCGCAAGAGCCATGTCAATACACTAATGACGGGAGAAATACCCAAGGAGTTAGCAGAAAATCTTCGTGAACTATGTGTGGAAATAGTTCCGAGAGGCTATGTAGCAGCATTGGAAATTCAGTCAACTTTAATGGATAGAATCAGAGAAGCTCAGAAATCTGACAAAGAGATTTCCGCTATAAAAGAGAAACTGAGCAAAGGAAAAGCTAAAGGATTTCGTGAGGATGAGCACGACACCCTATGGTTGGAAGATCGTGTTTATGTGCCCAATGACCCGGAGATCAGAAAGTTGATTCTGCAAGAGGCCCATGATTCACCGTATTCGATTCACCCAGGAAATACCAAGATGTATTTGGATTTGAAGGATATTTTCTGGTGGACCGGAATGAAGAAGGATATTGTGGAGTATGTAGCAGTTTGTGATGTATGTCAGAGAGTAAAGGCAGAGCATCAGAAGCCAGCAGGATTGTTGCAACCATTGCCGATACCCGAATGGAAGTGGGATAAGCTAGGCATGGATTTTATCACGGGATTGCCAAGGACTCGTTCAGGCTATGACTCGATTTGGGTTGTAGTCGATCGATTGACGAAGGTAGCTCATTTCATCCCAGTAAAGACCACTTACACCAGTGCGAAGCTGGCGAAGATATACATGACCAGGATCGTATGTTTGCATGGAGTTCCGAGGAGCATCGTATCAGATAGAGGAACCCAGTTTACCTCAAAATTCTAGAAGCAGTTGCATGAGACTTTAGGCACTAGGCTAGAATTTAGTACAGCTTTTCACCCACAGACAGATGGACAGACTGAGAGAGTCAATCAGATTTTGGAAGATATGCTGAGAGCTTGTGCGCTAGATTATGGATCTAGTTGGGACGATAATTTGCCATATGCAGAGTTTTCCTACAATAATAGCTATCAGACCAGTTTGAAGATGGCACCTTTCGAAGCTTTGTACGGAAGGAGGTGCAGGACACCGTTGTCATGGGACGAAGTTGGAGACCGCCAGTTGTTTGGACCAGATTTGATTAAGGAGTCTGAACGGAAGGTAAAATTGATTCGCGATAGGCTCAAGGTAGCCCAGTCCAAGCAGAAGAGCTACGCAGATTCTAAACGCAAGGAAATAGTTTACGAAGTTGGAGACAGAGCTTATCTTCGAGTATCCCCACTTCGAGGGATTACGCGCTTTGGAGTTAAGTGGAAGTTAGCGCCACGATTTGTAGGACCATATCGAGTTTTGGAGCGTATGGGAGAAGTGGCTTACAAGTTGGAATTGCCAGAAGGATTGGCCGGAGTGCATGATGTGTTCCACGTTTCTCAAATGAAGAAGTGTCACGCGGAGATGACTGACATACCTTTGAGAGACACAGTGCCATTAGAAGCAATTCAGTTGGATAATAACTTGACCTATGAGGAGAAGCCAGTCAAGATTCTTGAGTTTGCCAGCCGAGTTACTCGTAGCAAGGTTATCAAGTTTTGTAAAGTTCGGTGGAGCCACCACACGGAGGATGAAGCCACCTGGGAGCGATAGGAAGATTTGCTCAAAGACCACCCTCACCTATTTTCTAGCCAACCCGAATCTCGAGAGCGAGATTCATCTTAAGGGGGGTAGGTTTGTAACATCCCAAATTTTCAATTTGGAATGTTATACATTAGGTCATCATGCATATCATATTTTATTTTGCTTTTGGTTTTGATCCTAAAAAATCCTAAGCAACTCAAGGACGGAGAGATTGGGGATTTCGTTATTTACATATTTGAGTTTCCTCAAATTATGTAAACTGGATCATTTGATTTTATTTATTTTATCATCAATTATTTCTATTACAAAAATATGAGAGAGGGAATAAAATGAATTTACCAAAATATAGAAATATTGAGGATTTAATAAAAAAATCAAATAAGATTTATTTCGGAGTTTTTTGGTATTTTATCTGAATTTAGGAAAAATGCGCGTTTTTCAAAGTTGTAGTTTGGGCCCAGATAAATGTTCACTTTATCGGGCTTGATTTTAGGAACCCGGCAAAATTTATTTCGTGATTTTTGGAGTCCGTCTAGTATTTCTTTTTATTTTTCTTCCGAGCGGAATTTAAAAAAAACGCGAACCGACTACGGGCCGTATTCGGCCTGGACAACGCCGGCCGAGGGCCTTTATATAGCGCCTGAGGGAGAGAGCCAGCCCACCGAACCGAACCCTAACCCTAGCCCCAGGCCGCGACCGCCGCCGGAGCCGCGTGACTTTCGAGATTCGCCGCCGCCTCGTTTTCCATGCAGTTTTTTTTTAAAAAAAATTCTGGTCGTCGTTTTTCTTTTTCGTCGGATTTTTCGCGGTTATTTTCTGATCGCGATTTCTGATCCGATTTTCGTTTTAGTATAACTTTTCGCTCGTTTATTGGAATCAGGCGATTCAAGCGCCTGGAGTTTCGTCTCGAAACCCTCTTTCCGAATAATCAACTTAAACAAGTTTTTGCTACTGTAAAATTTGCCCTAGATTCAGATTACTAGAACGAAGTTGTTTTCTTTCGCCTTTTGATTTCTTTTGTGTCGTTCAATTTGATTCTTTTTGCCAACCAGGGTTCTTAAGTTGAACTTTCTGGTTAGATCTGCTATTTGAGTTTTACCTGTGCATTAGATGGGTACTTATTGTATGCTTGTCGTTTGTCTGCGATAGAATACCCGGAGTGCGCCGCCTGTTACGTTGAATCTCTAGGTTACGCGGATCATCAGCAAGGCAAGTAACACTTTGATCATACCTTTTCTACAACCCAGTTTTATTGCATTAGATCAATCCTCACCCATTGCATGATTAGGATCTAATTAAATTGTGGGATGGGATGTAGATGAGGTAGTACCTATTACCTGTTTATTATCAAACCTTTGGGAGTTACTTCTACGTTTGCTCATTATGTCATGCTATGCTAGTAGACGTGGATTGGGTGAGTGATATCCATGACAGATGTGAGATTGTTAATTAAGGGTTTATCTAAGATGGCAACCTAACACACATCTGGGTGGATTGAGGCACCTGGGGTTACCAGGACTTTCTTGTTTTCTTTGGACCGCCACCCAGGCTCAAAGGGATCATGAGATTATTCATGCTAGAAACTTCCGTGTGCAGCCACAAGCCATTATGGGCTCTGGCATAGTTGACTAAGTTGTGCGAACTCTTACAGTGGTAGACTAGCAGATGTAGGGGATGTAGGTGGTACGGTCTACCCGATCGTAAGGTGCTAGCGCTTCTGAAAGACTATGTCTCGGTCATCCGTCTTCTCAAACACCCTGTAGTGCGAGAAACCAAACGTAGGCGATCGAGTCTTGTGGGGAAAAGTGCGCAAACCTCTGCAGAGTGTAACAAACTAATCATGGTTAGCCGTGTCCCCGGTTATGGACATCTTGAGTATCTAGTACTTGGATTATCATGTGAATCTCAACATGTTACTCTAAAATTAATTTTGTGGGATTTTAATGATGTTATTTAATTGGGATTGAGGATGCTGTCAACCATTCTCAATGTTTAACAACCACCATGATAGTAATTAATTTTATTCCTTTGAAGTAGGGAAAAATTGGCTTTACGCAAAAACAGTAACCATAGAGCTTTCCACCAGCCAAATATGCATATAGTATAGCTGTTGCATTCCATTACTCTCTATGTGTTACCTTGCGAGCATATTCCATGTGCTGACCCGTTTTCGGGCTGCAACGTTAATGTTGCAGACTTTTCAGATGATGATTGAGGAATTTTAGGTCGTGGTTCTATAGTCAGTGATGCCGTTGGAGTTGATGGACTCACTTATCTTCCAAGCCTTCCGCTGTTATCGTCACTAGATGGCCTTAAGCCATATTTATTGTAATAAGTTCTCTTTTGAGACACTCGATGTAATAAGTGTGTGAATGCTACTCTGCTATAAATCCTCCGAGTACTGTGTGGTGTCAGCATTACTGATCCAGGGATGACACCGGAGCACAGAGATCATACTGTTTGAGGTCTGGTCGCTACAGAGCACCAGACGACAAGGCGCTGGATGGCGAGCTCGGCGGTGGTCGGTAGCGGCTTTGGAGACGACGGAGTCGAACGGCGGGGAGGTCGAGGCATTGATGGCGTCGGGTGGTCGATGTTGGTGGTGTTTCTGTGGGTTTTGGGCGAGGGCGAGGGCACGGGGAGGTGCGAGCGAGCGAGGGGGTTTCGGTGGTGGGTTCGGACGGCGATGAGGTGGTCATAGTGGAGAGCTAGGGCGATAATGCTGCGGGCGGCACTCGGGTTCCGGCGAGGGATTGCAGGCGATGCAGAGGGGTTCGGGGCCGCTTCAGGGCGGAAATGGACGAGGAGTAGGGGTATATATAGGGGGAGGGGTTCCTTGGTGGAGGGGGCGAATCGGGGGAGGATCCCGCGATCTCCGGGATACGGCGGCGGCGGCGGCGCGATCTTGCTGCGGCGGTTGCGTGCGGAGGAGGAAGAAGACGGCGGGGTCCACCGGTTAGCGAGAGAGAGAGGGAAGAGTTCGATCGGGCGACCGGTCGCGAGGGGATTCGGGTGAGAGCGCGGCTGGGCTGCGGCTGTGGCTCGCTGTTGGGCCGCGCCGGGTGGCTGGCTGGGCCGGTTGGCCTGGCCAGCTCCGGGGTTCTTTTCCTTTTTTTTGAAATAAGGCAGAGGAAAAAAAACTAAAATAAGATAAATCTATAATATTTTTTATATATTACATAAATATATCAAAATGTTCATAAAAAGAAATCCTAAAAGATGAACATATTTTCATCTACAAATAAAATTCAAAAATAATAATAATAAACCAAGCAGTGCTACTATTGCATTAAAACCCAACAAAAATCATTTGTAAAATACCAACATGATTTCAAATTTATTTTCTCCTAATTTTCCATTGTAGGGAATCATTTTACCCTTATTTCCATTTATTTAATTTCAGGAGAAAAATAATTTGATTAAAAGTCAAATAACTCCTAAATGGTTTTGAATTTGAATTTCAAACCACTTCCAACTCTATTTCATATAATTTGAAGAAGTCATTTTATCTTCTCTCATGAAAATCATTGAGTTGCATAAATCTTCTGAATTTGAAATATGTCCAAAAGGAATTCAAATCTTTTCAAAACCCTTTTCATTTTAAATGGAAGAAGTCATATTTTCTTCACTCTAGTGTTTTGGGGTGAAATAAAATTTGAATTCATTGAGAATCAAAAATGCAAAGTGAAAGTCTAGGAAAGTCATTTCATTCCCTCTCATTCAACATTTCAAAAAGTTTCAAATTCCACTCAGTTTCACACAATCAATCACTCACAATCAAACAAATAAATCAAAGTTATTTATTTAATATAACATTCCAAAATTAAGAATTTTGGGATGTAACAAACCTACCACACTTAAAATGAATCTCGTCCTCGAGATTCGAAGAGGATAGCAAGAAAAGGTTAGGGTTTGGGGGTCTTCTAGCAAATATTTTGGTCGGAAGGTTCTAGTGTGCTACCACACTTAAAAGCATGGGTATGGTTCAAACAAAACTCATGTACTCCATCCTTTGGGTTGACGGTGTCGCTCTTCTCATATTCCCTGGAATAACTCTTTCACTGGTGCTCTCCCAGTAGGGCATGACCTTTTTCTCACAATCTTGTGTCCTCTCAATCCTGGTGAGGTTCTTCCGAGGAGTGGGTCTTCGAATATGACATGTCTGTCGTCAATACTAAGAAACTATCGGAACCTCCTGGCGGTCAACAATTTATGGCTTCTCCTGCAGGAAAAATGGCCGGGGTTGAATCTCACCATATATCCCATGATTGGCATTGGTTGCCTGTAAAGGGTTCCATCATCCTACCATTCTATGGTTTTATGGCTTGACGTGTCGACACTCTTCTAAGGTTTTCAAGGCTCTCTGATTTTCCATCAACATATGATAGTTCATGATAGAAGTCTCCGGTATGGGGGCCAATCCATCCCATACTTGAACCATTACTACATATGCAGACATCGAATCACGTATTCTAACACTTGGGCATACTCACAAGCATTGCAGAATCTCTCTTGTTGACAAACTGAGTTCGAATAAATCCATTGTTTCTGCAAGCTGAACGAGACATCTAGCGTTTCTTCACAACCCTCGGGTTTTCGTATTCTCCTAAAAATGTCGGCTGATTAACTCAGAGTTTTCTTCCGAAATATCTTCCTTCAGCAAGAGTGTGCTTGCTTCTTATTAACTCCTGGGTATGTGGGTTATGGCCCACTTCAACTCTTGTACAAGTTTAAATCATCCTTCCGAGGATTATCATTCCATATTCCAACATTACATCTCCTTTAAATCCAATAGTACTTCTTCCTTCATACCCTTGTGGTGACGATCATACAAAACTCCAATTTATTTGTTCCAGCTCCCTTCTATGGACCGTCATGAATAACACATTTCTTTCTTCCTTGATCCGGTGGCTTTACGGAGTACTACCACACCAGAAAAAATGCACTAGTTTATCCATAAATCATATTATTGTCATATCAAATCTCTTATTACATTCTTTACCATTTTTC
Source organism: Triticum aestivum (assembly GCF_018294505.1). Taxonomy (NCBI): domain Eukaryota; kingdom Viridiplantae; phylum Streptophyta; class Magnoliopsida; order Poales; family Poaceae; genus Triticum; species Triticum aestivum. The sequence goes on from NC_057806.1 coordinate 123,836,654, forward strand.
GTAAATACAAATTCCAAAAAAATACTTTATTACAAATGCTGCCACCCACATGGTTTGGTATGGTCAGGCATTACTCCCAACTTTATTAATTTTTTCCTCCTTGAGGATTCTTCAGTCCCACTGGAATTGTGCAACATGCGCCTTGAAATCTTCAATCTTCTGTTTCATCGTGGTGGCCTTGAGCTTCACCTCCATCACCTCTGCATGCACTTCTCTTAGGTATTCCTGAGTATAACGGAGTCTTGCTTCAAGTATTTCTCCGATCTGGCATATGACTTCCATGGCTTCTTCATGAACAGCATCGAAGAAAGTTGCTTGTGGTACACGTGAGATGAAAAAGTACTGCCCCATCGTCTTTGGGCATACGCCTTTCATACGGTGGAGGTGTACCTCCACATACCAAAGTTCCACTCCCTTTTGCATGAAGGGGTAGCCTCTGTAGACTGCATCTCCTTCAAGGTGAATATGCTTCACCATGTCCTTCAGGATTTTTGGGTAATCATGATCACTTGTCAGGGTCATGATCGTTTCCGGTCCCTTGAGGAAAGACTCATAAAGGGTCGTCATCTGCAGTTGTAAAAAAAATGGTGCTTAGAATAAGGTACATATATCCTTGGGTACACATTCATATCATCCAAACAAAACTTCAAACTCAATTTCCAACATCCAGTTTATGCATCACAACTCATTTTCTTCCATGTTCACCCAGAATATCAATTTCTAAGATAAAACATAACAGCTCCTTAAAGCCTTTCAGCATATGACATATCAACTTTATTGAGTCATGAATTATTACAATATCTTAGTAATCTATTACATGACTCAACCCCGCATTCTCATGAAAAAGTGTTTTCCATACTACCCTTATTACTGATATCAACATCTCCTTTACTCAGCTCCAGCTTTCTCATGATTTGTACAATCCCTAGCAAAATGTCCTGCTTCCTTGCAGCGAAAACAAATAACTTCCGGCATGTCTCAAGGTTTCTTGGTGATCGTGCCTGCTCCTTGAGTTCCTTGCTTCCTTTCGGGACAATCATTGGCATAATGCCCGACGTCCTTACATTCAAAACAGGTAATATGACTCTTGTCCCTCTTTGCAGAAATTGGGTTGTTCTGAGGGTGTCTTTGTTTTCTCTTCCTAGTTTTCTTCGTTCTGATTGAATGTTCTATTCCCTGTGGATCAAACTCCACTGCTTCTGTCGGGAAGTATCCCAGATACTCTTTTCTTTCCTTGGTGCAACACTTTGAAAAATGTCCTTCTTCTCCACATCAATAACAAGTATTGGAGTAAAATCTGTTGAGGCTTTCTCCATCAAGGTCTTCAACACTTTCCTTAATCAAAGGTTCTTTCATAACTTCTCGGAGGGCTTCTTTCATTCCTTCTTCCTGCTTCTGAATAGTTTGTTGCACCGTGGGGTAAATGTGACACTGAGCTGGGTAGTGGGTGGTTCCTTCACACAAGAAACAAGTCACCTGACTAGTTGGGCATTCCTCAGCTGAGTGTTTCTCCTCACAATGAGGGCATCCATCCTCGTGTTTCTCCTGGGTGTGTCCTATTTCTCCGCAAATCTTGCAGGCACAAGGTTTATTTCTTGGGGTATCATGGTGCTTCCGGATAAGACATGATCTTGTTAGAGTCTTCTTGAATTCTTCCCAAGTCCTTGCTCCATTCCATCCCTGTATAGCTTGATGCATATGCCACCATGTTGCAGCACTTCCTTCAAAGTACTGAAGAGCATACGATACTTCATTCTTCCTTGAAACCAAATTGCTCCCGAAGTGATTCTCCATGTTCTGAATCCATAGCTCTACCTCCGGCTGGGTTTTCGGTCCAGAAAATACCAGTCCAACTTCAGTCATCATCTACTGGGTCCAAGGGTTTTAGGGTGAGATAAGACAGAGGTGGGGAGGGATACACACAATACAAACAATAGTTTTGAAAATGGGCTTTATTTGTGGCTATCGGAAAAACATCAAACAAATGACAGCTCACAAATCGTCGCATCTAACGTAAGTATATAACAGGGGTTTGGTCTTCTAAAAGTCAAATAAATCTTTAGAGTCTTCAAATTCTTCGAGTCTCCGGAGTCTTCAACTGTTGTAGCTTCAAATCTTCTAATGCATGGTCAAATCCTGTTTACTCTGAAATGGTCATTGGTTCTCCGATATCTTGTCCTTCTTGGAGCGGCTTCAGTTGATCCTCCATGTGGTCAAAAGGGAAAAAGGGTATATTCTAACTATTTGAGGTAAGAGAGGATATTTTATAAAATCAGAAAATATAAGAAGTAAGGGACGTTTTTTGAAAATAAATTTTTGAGATTTCCTGTCCTGGGGCTTTCCGATTTCTAGGGTCATGTCCTACAGTCAACATGTGCTCTAATACCATATCTATAGCGACCCGACCTCAGACGGTCAAGCCTCTGTGTATCTGTGCCATCCCTGGATCGGTATGCTGGCACACACAGTACATCAATGTATATATCAAAGTGCAATCACATGTATAAATAACGTAAAACTAATATATACCTCATAAGTCTCAGCGGAAACAAACAATTGGGTGTGGAGTCCCATCAACTCCATCGTCAGGTTGAGTGTAGAACGTAACCCTATGACGTAAGTCTTACTCGTCGGAGGGAACATATCTGCAACATGAGACGTTGCAGCCGTGTAGGTCAGTACATTGAATGTACCGGCAAGATCACCATAAGAGAAAACAGATGATAAACTATACTATATGCAGTATGGCTTTGTGGCTCTGTATCTGAGTTTTGTTTGCGTAAAAGCTGGTTTTATTTCCCCTACATCAAAGGAATTAACCGAAGTCTGTACTACAGAGTTTTCTATCATGACATGGTTCCGCCAACCGATGTCGCATAGCCCAAATCATCATAAGTTGCCCACAATTAAGTTATCAGTCCGGTGTTGAGAGTTCCGAGATAGATCCAAGTCCAGAGGCTCAAATTGTCCGTAACCGGGGACACGGCTAATCGATTAGGTTTTAACCCTCTGTAGAGGTTTGTACACTTTACCCGCAAGATTCGATCCCTCTTTTGCGTTCTCGAACTTCAGGGTGTTTGAGAACAAGATGACCGAAACATGGTCTTCCGAAGAGTTCCTCTGACCACTGTCCGGTGCTCATCCAACCTTACTGTAGTTCTACATCTGCTAGCACCGTCCCAGCCAGAGTCACCACTAAGGTCAACCAAGCCAGAGCCCATAGTGACTTGCGGTTGCACAGGTAAGCTTCCGGGCATGAAGTATTCTTCCGTCTCTTTGAGTCTGGGTGAAGCTTTCCGCAAGATGTCATGACGCTTCTCCATGCATCCCGGCCAACCATTGGTTTCTCCAGGGTGCCCGTCAACCGTCCTTCACCCAGTAGTGTGTATTGAATTCTTGTCTCGAGTCTCGAAATCTTGAGCAGTCCTGAAGATGCAGTCCTTGCAGATGCCATCATGAAGTTGTCGTCTTTGACGTAAAGTCCTTCATTCTCACACCACTCCCGAGCACTCATACCAAACCCCGTCCACTACAGCGTAGCATTAAAACTATATACGTCCCGGGCTTGGTAACAGGGAGGTGGGTTCCTACCTCATGCATTATACTCAACAACAAGAATCAATATCACTACTGGAGAAGTTGTTGCAAGGATTACACTAAATGCAATAAGAATATAGGTATGAAAAACATGGTCAAAGTGAATGAAGATAACAACGCTCTCGAAACTAACTTGATAGGACTATTCACAACTCTCCAAGGAAATCTATAATAAGAAACATGACATTCACATAAGCAAGCATTCTAGCAAGCAAATCTAACAATCAAAAGAAAACCCAATAAGAAAACCCAACACAAAACAAATAGCACATCAAAAGAACTAATAGGGGAAAACTATAAAGAACCTACTAGGAA